>NC_046163.1:48209797-48382297 GCF_011064425.1 Rattus rattus | reverse complement strand
GTAGCAGGAGTGAGTTTGCATTTCTGACAAATTCACTGAGATTGCTGTGTGAAATGTGGATCAGAGATGAAGAACGGAGGCAGGAAGACCAGATAGAATGGTGTGGAACTAGACTTAGCAAAATACATGCCAGCCCTAACAAGGAAACCAGCAAGAAAGGTGTAAGTGAAACAAGGAGATGTACACAGAAAGAGTTAAGCCGACTTGACTCGTGAGATGATGTGTCTGAGGGCTGGAGAAAGAAGACTCTTCCCATAAGACCTCTTTGTGTGAGGATTATATTGTGGTGGCTTCAACATGGTAAGCATCAGATTGAGGAGTATTGCACCTTGATTGACACCTGACGATCTAAACTCAGTAGGAGACAACCTTCTGAGCACATCTGTGATGTATTACCTGGATTCAGTTAACTGAGTTCGGGAGGCTCACTGTAACTCGGGGTGGCAGGGCGGCAGGGCTCCATGAGTTGGGGCCTGATTGCATACAAAGGAAAAGAGCTTGCTAAACACTAGCATGTATCACTCTACACTTCCTGACATAGTGCAACCAGTTACCTCAAGTTCCTGCCACTGTGCCTTATCTGCCCTGATGAACTAAACCCCTAAACTGCGATCTTCCTTTATGTCTACAACTTGTGAGGAATTCACCACAGCTGTGAGATGTAAAAGCAGAATTGGAGAATAATCAACGCAGCCCTGGATGGGTTCCATTCAAAGTTTTGGTAAACACTTTCCCACTTCCCCAGCCAACTTCTAAATACTTGCCTCAGTATCCAATCTGTAGGCACTGCTATACATTTCTACTTCTAAAGGAGAAGCATATTTAGAGAATGGGTACAAACCTCAGACTTTACCCCAATTTTGAATGGGACTATGTGATTAAGACTCATGGAGAGTGCCTTGCTGTCCTTGCTAGAGTACAAAGCTTCCTACTGGGGTCTGTAGGAATGGTTTCTGGAAAAGGAGTCATTAACACCAGATAATTGGAGTCCGAAGGCAGAGCTCACTTTTACATTAGTGCATTCATGCTTGCAAATCTGAATAGATTTTATTCTGGAAAGAAATCTTGTTTCTGTATCTGTTGCCCACCTTCATTACCTGGATTCTTCAATACAAGTAACGCGTAGCTGTGTAAGTTAACTGAGACAGAAAAGTAATAGTTTGGCTTCATAATCACACAGCAGGAAGGAGATGGGTATGATTAGGTTTCATGTGTAGCAAGAACCAGGATCGCAATCCATTACCCAATCTCTCCCACCGCCTTTTTACCTTTGCTGCTACAGCGCACTTTGATGGACTTCCTTCAAGAGCTGATCAGGGCCCAATGTGAGATTACAGGCTTGAATTTAAGTCTTTTTCCTCAAGAGCATCTATTCCTTGCCCCATATCTGTTTCGGATAAGTTCTAGCTCCCTGGGTAGGCTATTATGTTTTGTTATCATTAATAGGAACTCTGATTTGAAGAAGGGAAAATTTCCACATCCAAAGGAGTAAGGAGACAAGATATTTCTCTTAAGAAGTAAACTGACTCAGCATCGTAATAGGCACATGGGTACCGGCTGGTACGCAGACTTTGCAAAGCTGTGCTAATCTCAAACCTCCCTTAAGGGCAAGGTCAAGATCATTGTATAAGCCCTGCTTGCATCCTTGCTTTAGGATGTGCAGGGACTGTTAGTGTCCCCCACATGCATAGTGTTCCTTCTCCTGTGTTCTCACAGCATCATGACATGAGTATGCATCCGCTAAGCCACTTAGCACGGTACTATAGGGTTATTATTTCTGTCCTTGTCTCATCTGTAGACCATGTCCTCCCTGAGATTGGTGGCTTGTGCCTTCCTCACTTTCCCTATGTCCAGCACCTGGCACAGAGCTTGAGACGTTACCTTGGTGGCATCTTGCTGCCCACCAGAAGAGAAAAAATGTTATTACCATTGGTCACAGAAGAAGTACGTTTTTCAAACAACAATGTAGAAGCAAAAATATTTTCACTGAACTTTAGATAAAGAATGTTACTAAAGATGAGACTAAAGGCCAATATAGTGTCTTAGGTTTGCAATCCCAGCTTCTTCTGGAGGCCTTACAGAGACAGACTAGATATTTAAGGCATGCTTAGGCATAGCATGATATACTCTCTCCTCCTGGAAAGAAATATCATGTAAGAAGAGGATCCGATCCCCTCTTCTGGCCTCTACAGACATGACACACATGATTTGCCGACAAAAGCAAGCAAAATACTGCCCCCCCCAAATTAAATAAAATAAAATGAAATAAATCATTTTTTTCTTTAAATGGAGAGATTTACTATTGATTAAAAAGCTAGAATTGTTAAAATGGTGGTGCTATGTGTTTTGCATATGAATGTTACTACTATCTGTGATATAAATAAGACGATATCAATAAATTCCCATCTTCCCAGTGCTGTTTCAGAACTCAGTATTCTTCATCTTTCCTCAACACCCTTTGTTTACACAGCCTGAAGTTGTGCATCCACTGGCCAGTGTCTATGGTGCATTTCGTGATGGAAATATTTCCAGAGCTTGTTGAAAAGCAGATCGGACTCCAACTTCTTAGCCTCATCAATAACTCAAAACCAGTGCAGCTAATAAGCAAGCAGAGGCTGTCTTATGATTCTGCACGGTTCCAGGATTTTACTGTTCCATGCATACCTCCGCTGAAATAAGTGGGGGGATGATGGCTGAGTCCCTTTTATGGAATCTGTAGGATCTGCTTGTCCCCCTTCCAGTCCCAAAGTATAAGGACCTAAAGAGTGAGTCTGACTTGATCAATGGACGAGCGTCCACCCTGCTGAGGAGCCTGTCACATGTAAGAACAGCACGCTGATGAAAAATCTTAGCCATATGAAGATTCCTACTTTTAGTCCCAAAATAACTCCTGGTGTTGTTGGCTTCTCTCCCTCATCTAGTTACCATCTGGGGTTTGTGTGTGTGTCTGTGTGTGCACATGCATGGGCAGTAATACCTCCTCCCCACAATCTGGCAGGCACAGACACCCACCTTCCACCTCTCCCATATTCCTGTACTCACTCAACCAGGGATGCGGAAAAGATTTTGGATGAACTGAAAAGCCCCGAGTTCTGCCTTCCTGCTAAAGATTTCTACATGTACTTCATGCTTGCCTTAAAAACAGAGCTAGGAGGTGGGGTGGGAGTGGGTTTAAAGTTGGTCTTTAGGCAGAGGCTGCGGAGACTGGGAGCAACAGGAATTCATTTGGGCTGAATGTGCCTTCCTGGAGCTTAAGCTGATGTATGGAAGTACTTAATGGCTTGGGGGTTGCAAACAGTTTTGTAAAAACTTGACAACTAACTCAAACCACAGCCTGTTTTCTTTTGACTTCGGGAAACTTCCTTGTTTTACGTTTCTTTGGTTTAGAAATGACCCGGGCATTGAACTAATTAAAAAAATATAATTTAATATGTAGGAATAAATCCTATGCTAGCTGAGACCTTGTCAGCCAATTTCAACCTGGAGAGCAACCTTAGAACAGAACAGTAAATCTCCTCTAATAGGGGCTTCCAGATCCACTATATCATAGAATATGTTTGCATACGTGTCAGGGAGCACAATTCACCTTTCCAACTGCCCTCACAAACTTCCTGAAACAAGAGGGGCTTAATAGGAAAGAAAACTGGCTGGGGAGAGAGGGCTACATTGAGGAATTGACAATTGGAGGGGGGAAGGCCTCTGGGGAGTTGTGGGGAGGGGCAGGGATTGAAGAGAAGTGAACAGTGGAGATAGGGGAGGAAAGCAAAAGCTACTCTACCTTTCTTCTCCTCTTGTGAAACTGACAGACTTGAACAGGAAGCAGCATCCTAATCTTTATTTTAGAAAACAGGTCAAGAAAGGGATAACACAGCCATCATGCAAACAGGGGGAAAGAAGCAAACCAAACCAAACCAAACCAACCAATCAACCAACCAACCAAACAAAAAACCCAAAACACCCACTCCCAAATAAATAAACAGAACAAAATAAAATCGAAGAGAGACATGACTCAGAGAGACTCTGTTCCTGAGATGGGAAGTCGTCTTAGGTGAAGGCAGGATGTGCCACTCTTCTCTTCTGGCTGGGCCACTGTGCCATGAGCCAATTTTGCTTGACTTTTGTGTGTGTGTTGAAAGAGAGTAATATGCTGGATGGTGTTCAGTGAGTACTCTTGTTGGAGGTACCCTATGAGATGAAGGTTCACATCACAGGGAAATATTTTGGGGAGCTGAAATTATGAGCCACGAGAATGTTCTATGTCTCCAACTTCCTACTTGCTAAAATTGAAAATATTCTTTGGATAGTCTACTCTTTAGGTGAAGGCTTCATCTATGTGCAAGAATGAATACAAAGGAGAATTGGGCCACTCATGAATAAGTTATAGGGAAATCTAGGAGCCAGGGGGAAAGAAAATGTAGACATTGAAAATCTGAGGCAGAAGGAAGATGGCCTTTGACAGCCTTGTTGAAATGAGAAAGACTGAGTATGATCCATCATTTCCTTTGGCAAAATCTTCTATTGACCTGGTGAGGATGACATAAGGACACTTCCTGATTCCACCATTGTCCTCCAATAAGCTGTGACATATTAGTTTCATTCTCACATGTTTCTCCAGGTTCCCATGTCATAACAAAGCATTCTAATTTAGCTCAAAGGAAGTGTGGCTGCCAACCATAACAGTTAAGGACAATAGATTCTGCTTCTTGCATTTTTCATTAACCCCAAATAAATTCTAATCAAATTCAAACCAGGACTTAAATTTGTTGCCAGGACAGTAAAGACATAGGAGATATTTTCTCACATGCTAGAAGGGTTTTCTATCATATCAGTGGGTCATATGACTTGCAAACAACCAGTTTTAGGAAAGCCAAGGATGAAGTCAGTTTATAAATCTACAGTATGATTCTTAAGTTGTTATTTCCCTCTGGAAAGTTCTACTTCAAACATAAGTGACACATGGTCAAAAAGCTGAGAAAGCAGAAACACCAGCTGCTCCCCCAGAGCCTATCGAAGATGGTTCTTGAGTTGACTAATCTATAAGGTATCAAGTTCATAGGGTACCAAGAGGATGCTGGTGGAAGTGTAGTGGACACTCTCATATTAATGACAGAGTAAGCGTCTTACTCTCCTGAGAACATGATTTGGTTTTGACCATAACCTAGAAGTCATAGTAAGATTTATCTGTCTGGTGTTTGGATCTTGATGAGAGACTTTCATTAGGTTGACAGAGGTGACAGGGCCCCTTGCTTCACACAGAGATGGGTCAAATTTAACAGACCTCTTCAGTCATGAAGTCTGCTGGAGTCTCAGTAACAGATTGTCTTATATCTTCTAAGTCCTCTACTCTCTCCTTAAATATTCTTTTCATTGATGAAGGAGAAAGCAGGGGTTCTGAAAGGAAAGACAAGCTGTGCATCACTTAGAGGTGAAGAAGACAGGGTGAGCCTTTGCCAGGAGCAACGTAGAAACCTCAAATAAATAACATGGTATCTTCTCTAAGATCAAGTTAAGCCATTAAGGATGATATAGATGAGACATAAAAGGAAGAAAAAAATATGGAGGAATAAACAGCTTCTTTGATGATACTTTCTCAAAATAAAATTTTAGAATTTCCTTTAATATGTATTAGGCATTAACTCAGCAGCTGTAGGGAGAGTAATATATTTGTAATAAATTTCATACTTCCAAGTCCTGAGGAGGCTCATGCCTTGTTGGGTAGAAAGATATATAAATAGTAGATAATATCCAACAACAAAGGTTTACAAAGCATTTTTAGGTGTCCCAACAAAGTACTCAAATTGTGGTTTGCAACAAAAGTAGTTATGCTTTAAAGAACATATGTATCTTTTCCTATAGGAAATTGATAACCAATGATTGCTAAAAGATTTATGTGTGCATACATATGTATAGAAGCACACATGATGTACACATGTATGTGTGTGCAGTTATCAGAGGTCAAATGTCAACACTGGTTGTCTTCCTTAATTGCTCTACCTATTAGTTTATTTTTGGACCTGGAGTTCACTGATTGAACCAGACTAGCTGGCCTGAAGCCCTACTAATCCTCCTCTTTTCATGTGCTCATGTTAGGATTACAGGCTGTTAAAATGGGTGCAGGGGCTTTGACTTTAGTTCCTCCTGCTTGTGTGCTTAGCATTTTACCAAGCTAGCCACCTTCCCCAGCTCCAAGAAAAGGATTGCAGAAATAGAAGGAATTGCTTCAAGCTAGAGCTGTGAGGGTCATTGTTACATAAAGAGTGTCCTTCAGCCAGCTCTATTCAGGATAGGAAGTGATTTGTGTAAATACAGACAAGACTTACACCTTCTAATTACCAAAAAGAAATAACTATTTACCTAGAAGTTAGCTTCACCCATCACTAGGATCCAGTGAAGTCAATATTAGTGATTATTATTATCACTAATATTATCACATTTATAAAAGTAGAAACTGAACACCATAGTGCTGAATAACTTTGCTAAGACCACTAGCTGAAAAAAAAAGTGAAACTTCAGATTCATTTAGAGTTCATTACTATCTTTCTAAATTAATAAGAAAACTACACATTACACGCAAAAAAATTAGCTTTACTCACTAATCAACAGACAATAGAGAACTAGGGTTCCTGGGAAATGTAAAGTGAATGAAAGGTATCCTGTGATACCCCAAATTCTGGTAGCTTTTACCCTGTAGCATAGGACGGGGTAACTCAAATAGAACCTTGTGGTCTCTCTTAATTGAAAAGACAGAAACTAATGTGTGGGAAATGTGGCTAGACATTTCAACTAGAGTACCAAAGAAAAAGTGATTTATATAGAGAGGTCCACAACCTGAGAGGGATGCCTTTCAATATTGATTTGAGAGTAACTTGTGGATATTTTGAGGGGGAAATAACTCTACTTTAATATAGTGTTATTTTTGTATATAAACAAAGAGATTGTATTTTGAATAGGCAAAGAGATTGTATGTTGATTCTTTAGAATTCTGAGAGCTGGAAGTAATTTATATTTTCAACTGTAGAAAGACCTTAAAAAGCATGGGTCATTTAGAAGAATTTCACAAAGACATGTTGTCAGCGGAAATTAATTAACTCTAGACCAAAGAACACACTTGATTTTCTCAACAAATCAAGACTAAAATGGATCAAAGTAATTCATAACTTCTAAAATACAGTCTGAACCTATGAGCAACTAACTAGCAACATAAAATAGAAAATTTCTGACACACAAATAAGAATTACCAGGTATGTATATGAGCAGAGAAATGTGCTCATACAAGGGGATAATAATTTAATATAAACAGACTCAAATCTGAGACAAATACTATAATTAGCAGCAAAGGAGTAAAATGAAGTTGACTAGAACATGATACAAATAAAATAGAAATTATAAAAATGGAGCAAATAAAAAATACTAGGGATAAAATTGTAGAATTGAGGTTGAAATACAGTGAATATAATAATGGATTAAGTTCTGTATAACCACTGGTTAAAAAAATTAAGATAAAAATAGGAAAAAAGTGACTGAGACTCAGCACTGCTGACCGTAGCCTCCTGACTGTGTCACAACAGCAAACAAACAAGGGCAATTGAGACCACAAAGGCAACAAGATAAAAGAATAATTCTTAGATTTCCATTCTGTTTCTGTGATGAAAATACTATGACAAAAGCAGCCAAAGTTCCAGGTTACCATTCACCATTCTGGAGAAGCCACAGCAGCTGCTGTTTAGGACTGATGAAAGTTTCACTCACAGCCAAGAAACAGAACAAAGAATGGCTCTCTACTAGTTCCTCAGTCCTACGCTCGAACAGTTCACAACCCACTTTCTAGGGAATGGTGCCACCCAGGGTAGAACTACTGCTTATGGGAAATGGGGAATAGTTGAAAGAAGCCCAGTGCCACTCCGGATTCTGTCTAGAGTTCTCCCAGCAAAGTACAGAACAGGAGAACTCAGAGCCAAGAAGTCTAAAGGCAGATTAGTGTACAGGAAAGGTGGCTGGAAGTTCAAACTGACCTGCACTGGGCAAGCTCTCCCACCTCGATTGGTCTTATCGATAGAGTTCCCCACACACATGATCACAAGTCAATATAATCTAAACAATCTCTCATGAGCCTCCCTTCCCAGGTGATTCATCATTGTGTCAAATCCACTGTTGAAACTAACCACCATAGAATAAATAAAAGCCAATGGTTTACAGATTGGATGAAAATTACAAACCCATATATATCCCAACCTTGACAAACAAGCACGTTTTAAATTTAAAACTCATACAAAATATGTGACACAAATACTCGGGATGGAAGAAAAAAAAATAAAACAGTAATGTAAAGAGGACAAGAAACAGTAGAAAAGGGACCCATATGTACATGCAGTATAAAGTAATTGTCAGTAAGAGTTTGATTTCTTGCTGAAAATTATGCAAGACAAGCAATGGCATTTAAAGATTTTTAAGAGGAAAAATTCAGTCTAAAATATACAGAGCAAAAATTCCTCAATAAAGATGACTTATAGCACAAAGAGAAGAAAAACATCATCACTAACAAATATACACCACAGAAAATGTTAAAGCAAGTTATTAATTTTACATTTATTTATTCATTCATTTGTTTATTAGTGTGTGTGTGTGTGTGTGTGTGTGTGTGTGTGTGTGTGTGTGTGTGTGTGTACATTCATGCCACTATATCTATGTGGACACATCTTGAGAGAATTGGTTCTCTTCTTTTACCATTTGCCTCATGGGAAAAAAATTCAAGTTCCCCTGAGCCACCCTTCCAGCCTAGAACAAGTTCTTTAGGTGGATGGAAAGTATCTGCATTCATATCTGAAGAAAGAAATATGCAGCACTAGATATGGTAAATATTTCAATAAATAGAAGAAATTCTCAATGTATTTTAATCACTTAAAAAGTAATTAAATGTCTTAAAAATTGAATATTGAGTTTTATACCATTAAGGTGACATATAAATGGTAGATTATGGTGGGAGATATTTTAAAGTATGCTGTCTGACAATGTTATATTATATTCCAAAAGGCGCTACTGAAATTGGAGGACTATAGTGAATCACAGACGTTTACACATAGAGCAGCTAGCTTGATGGAAAAAAAAGAAGCAAGCATGAAGTTAATACCATATATAGTAATTCATAAATTTTATCTGATTTTTCTACAAAAGACATGACAGAAGGTAAAACAATAGTTTGGAAAGAGGAAAACAGTGAAATGGATTGTTTAAATAAACTATTAGAAATCACGACACATTTATGTCTACTAAATACATGAAATACAAAGAAAAGGTCAGGTTGTTTTAAAAATCGAATCTAGAAAAATATCAGCCTGAGGTCTGATTTGAACATGTGAACACACTCAAGGTATAAAGGTAAGACATCATGGAAATGCTAAGCCACAAGGTAAGAGTTCACTGCACATTACACAAAGTAGACTTCCTGACAGGAATGTATATAAGGATACTATCTGTCAGTAAATGATCAGTGCATCAGGAAAGAAATGTTCACAAGTGATAACTGGGTTTCATGGCATGGGTAGTTAGGGCTGAAAAATAACAAACAAACCTACCATTATATAACTGAGATCACAGTACTCTCTCAGTATTTGATAAAACAGCCATAATGTATTCATACACAGCTACTAAGCCAATCACTCACCTCCATAGAGTATATACATTACACAAAACGATAACATCAAATAATCCAGTGCAGTCAGTGCTCACAGAATACTTCACTGAACAAGAGAATGCACGCTCTTTCTACTCGAAACAGGACCTTCGTCACTACAGGAGATTGATAATAAAAGAAGGGGCCCTAACCCTTCTTTGGAGTTCTAAAGTATTCAAATCCTAAGTGTGATGAAATAAGAATTGAAAGTTTAAGTAAAATAAAAACTGGAAGTTAAAATAAATGTTGGGAGTACGATTAATATAGGAAATATTTGGTTACAGGAATTAAATTTTAAAAGGAAGCTCGGATGTAGGAAATAGCCAGAGAATCAATTGAAATGAATCTTAGGAAACATTTATCAGCTCACTAGACTTAACTGACAGCAAATTAACTATATATTATCCAACTGTACAAATTCCTGTTGCCACATATAGACGCCTCTCATTATGACAACATGGTGTACAAAGAAGTCCGTTACTTCCCAATTTGCCACGTCCCCTTCCTCATCTCATTGTAGAACAATGAACCATTTCTTATATGTGTTACCACATAGAGTTTACTGTCACCCAGCAATTATCATAGCTGTTTTCCAAAATGAAACAGAAATTTCTAAAATATTACATATTTCCTTTTATGTATATTGTACATACACACATATGTGCATATGTGCCTATGCATGTATGTATATACTGAAATCAGAAGAGGAACTCTTTGTGTCATGGAAACAGATCATTAGGAGGTGGAGCGAGGCAAGGTGGAGAATTTGGAAGCAAATATGAGCAAAGTGTGATGACATGTATGTCAATGTGTTATAATGATGACATGTATGTCAATGTGTTATAATGATGACATGTATGTCAATGTGTTATATGATGTCTGTTATTTAAACACTAAAAGGCTAGTTTTCAGAAGCAGCACGCCTGCACATAAGGATGTGTGTAGTTGTCCTGGATGATATGTTTACATGTGTCACAATGACTAGTTTCAAAGCTACTTCTTAGTTATAGTGATGCTTGTTATTCAGAGTCTCTGCAAATTTCCAAAACCAAAAATTCCTGCTTCCCTTGAATTTGACAGTTCCCCTTTATCACTGCCCTTCCTTTTATATCATATGATAAGCCAGAAAAAAATTTTTATATAAGCATCTCACAAACATAACACAGCAAAAATGTGGAAAGAGAAAAGATGCCTCTAAAATTGTAAACGAGCAAGAGAAATGTAAGAGTTAATGACTAAGATCACCCTGGCCTTTCATCAGAAGAGCTGAGGCCAGCAGTTACAGGGGGTTTGTGTGTGTTTGTGTGTGTGTGTGTGTGTGTGTGTGTGTGTGTGTTTCATGTGTGAAGTACCAAATAAAGAACATAAGAAATGAAAGCTGTGTTCAGAACAACCATCTTGCGATATTGAAGGTGAACTATACACAGACAGCATCTGCATACAACACAGGGAAGATACTGAACATCCTAAGTCATTAGGGATTTCACATCAAACCAACAAGAGAACTCTACAGCTCATCTGTGAGAGTGGGAAAAGAGAACAGAGTAAAACCCTAAACACTGACAATGACAAATGTTACTGTGAATCAGGAGAATTGAGACATTTCTCCACTGGGAGAAAAATGCTTGCCAATCATATCTTTGATGAGGGTCTCGATGCTGGGATACTGTCAAATGTCTTACAACTTAGTGATACAAAGTCAAATAACTCGATTACAAAGGGGCAAAGGATAGTACTGGATATCTCCTAAATGAGTATGCCAAGAGGTGTGATGATACTCAACTTTACTAGATGTTGGGATAATATAAATAAAGCACAAGCAGACACCAGTTCATAACCCACTAAACATGTTATAAATCAACAATCCAAACTGAAGCAGACACCGGTTTAAAGACCACCAAGAATAAAAATACAAGCAAAATGACAAACAGTCACGCATGTTGCAGAAGTTAAAGAAGTTGGTGTCCTCCTATATGATTGATGAGACTGGAAAATGGTTCAGTGCCCTTAAAAAAGAGTTGAGCAGTTGCTTAAAACAACAAAGTGTAAGCATATATCCCAGAAACTCTATCAAAGAAATGCAAATATCCATCCACACAAACCCTGTGCACATCTTCTTAGCAGCGTGGTTTGTTACAGGCCAAAATGAACAACAACCCAAGGAATCATCAAATAAATGGACAGATATAATATAGTCTTTGAGGATAATACCACCCTACCCAGTATGCTTTAAAAGGCACGAATCACTGAAGGGTAAGTATTTCCTCCGCACTGAAATGTTTCTTTCTAGAGGGAGAAAGGAGGCTCCCAAGGCTCAGGAAAGGAAAGAAACTTAAGAGACTCAGAAAGCTCATAAAACCTACAAGACTCAGAAAGTTTATAAAGTTAGGAGATTCATAAAACTGTTCTTCCCAGAGGCCGTATAAACTAAAACCAGTTGTTTAGGGAGAGAAGACTTTTCAATAGCACTGCCTGAAAAGTTTGCAGGGGACTCCCGGGAAGCAATTTTACCCAGTAACCACCTGTGCGGCTGTCTTTACGTGACATATGTTCTTGTAAAGTAATCCCTTATCCAGGCTCATGTATGTAACTCTAATAAACTTACCACTTCACCAAGCCAGATATGGGTGCAATAATTTCTTTGTTCTACTCTCAATTGGGTATGACTCGATGTTCGCTTCTCACTAGGAAAGGTCACATACAATTAACGATACATAGTATAGCCTGGGTGAACTTGAGTATCTCAAGTGAAACAAGCCGTTCCTCAAACCACACACATCACAGAATCTCTATAATTACAAAATGCAAAGAGCAGGCAAATCCACAGAAAGACAATCTAGGTTACTGTTGTCTGTTGCCTTGGTAAAGTAGGCACAGAGGAAGGACTGCTGATACATATAGAGATTATTTGATGATTAAAATGCTCAGCAGTAATTATGGCAAAAGTCACATAGCCCTCCAAGTACATTAACAACCTTGCAAACAGTGATAGGTAAGGAAATGGTACACAAATTATACCTCAACGAAGCTGTGGAAATAACACACACACCACCCCCCACACCCCCAGAATAAGAATGAGGAGTCTCAGATTTTACTGAGTTTCTTCCATTTGACTTTAGAGGCCATTCAATGCATGACTTCACTTTATCAAAAAGACATGATTAAATTACTCCACGTTATGTGTCTGGTAGTTGAGGAAGCACTTGAAGCCACACCTGTTTTAATAGCTAGGAGATCATTAGGCTGATTGCCAGGTGTTTATTTATTTCTTTCATGATTCTCCTGTCTTTCAAACTCAGGGTGAAGCCCTTGATTACACACAGTGATGAGCTCTTAATAGCTAAGAAGGTACTTTTCTTGTTTTCCCAATTCTCTCAGAACCCACAGACCTCTTCTTCTTTATAGGATTAGGTATTAGATCCCCCAAGAGACTGTTCTGTGATTAGCTTCTTTGCCTGGATATGATATCCTGTGTGGCTGCATATGATAAGACAAAATTGTAGGCTCTAGGAACTCAGGACCAAAAACCAAGAGTTGAACGGGGACTTCTCACCTCCAGTGATTTTATTTTCTATATCATTTGTTAATTCTAATATTTAGACCTCTTTTCCTCATCCATAGACTAAAAATATCAATTGCAGTTCTAACAGAAAATTTGTGTATTTAGTTAGAAAGTTGTGGTTTGAATAACATTAGCCCCTATAGGCACATCTATTTGAATGCTTAGGGTGTGGCACTATTTGAAAGGATGAGGAGGTGTGGCCTTGTTGGTGGAGGTGTGGCCTTGTTGGAAGAAGTGTGTCATTGAGGGTGGGCTTTAAGGTTTCAAAAGTCCATTCCTATGGAGAGTGTCTCTCCCTGCTGCACACAAAGCTGGATTTCTAACTCTCAGCTATTTCTCTCCTTCTGCTGCCTGCAGACACAGATTTAAACCGCTCAGCTCCTTCTTAGTGCTGAAAAGCAACTTTTATACACCTCTTCTTTTTAATTCTGCACATTAAATCTTCAAACCCCTTGACTCTTTCAGTGGTAGTGCTTTTCTTATACCACTTAAAGGTGAGTTTAATATACCAGGAAAACTCCTATGCATTCCTTAAGACCCTGGTGAAGGCAGATTGGTGGAAGCTCTTTTTCAAGGAAGCTCTTTTTCCTGGCATATTTCAGGGGGAGTGGATTTTTTTTTTTTTATGTTAGGCAGGTACTCTGTCAGGAAGAGCTATATCCCAGCCTCATTGTCTCCATTTTGATGCTAGCATGCATGCCTTTATTATTGTGCACAGTGAACAATATATGGACTGTGTATTTTTGTATCTTTCTTACTGGACTGTAAACTCAGGAGCACAGAGGTAGAGAGTGGCACCATCTACTGTAGAGTCACGAATCCCAGCGCCCGTATAAAAATCATAGAGAGCCCTGTGTGCCTATAACCTCAGTGCTTTGGGGCACATAGACAGAAGGTTATCAGCCTAGTTTCAGGTAAGAGACCCTGTATCAAAAGAATAAGAGTGACTGATCAGAACATGTACTGTCCTCTGGTTTCCACACATATACTGGGTCACCTCTCCACACACAAACATGTGAATACCTTTCATATATACAGATATGCTCACAGATATCATTTTCAAAGTTAAAAATGTTTTAATTTTGGAGAAGCTATTCCAGGATTTTATATCTTCTTTGGTCTGTGAAGAAGGAAGCGTGTCTCTCTGGTGATGTTAAGAAGCAGCTGTTGAAGACATAGGAGAGGCAGACAATGTGTATTGAGCCATAAAAGGAGAGAAAAACAAGAGTCATTGTGGGAAAACAATACCTACTCCATCCTTTTCTTAGTGTTTCCATGGCCAAAAACTAAAAAATAAAAATAGGTTTTGAATCTATATATCTAGGGGTTAGAGAGATGGATCAGTGGATAAAAGCATTGACTCTTCTTCAAGAAGCCCCGAGTTCAATTCCCAGCACCCACATGGTGACTCACAACCATCTTTACTGGGACCTGATTCCCTGTCCTGGTGTTTATGAAGACAGATTACTCATATAAATTAATAAAAATCCCGTGTGTGTGTGTGTGTGTGTGTGTGTGTGTGTGTGTGTGTGTGTGTGTCAGGGGGGGGGGCGGGGCTTATGCATGAGAGGGGAGCAGCCACGAAGGTATTGAGAACATAAATCAGGACTTCTTGAAGAACAACAGTGGTCTGAAACATCAAGCCATCTCTACAGCCCCTGACAATAATAATCTTTAAAATGTTTTAAACACACTAAGTACTTAAACTTATTAAGGTTCTCCTCATTTTAATTATCATGATAACTGAATCAGAGAAAGGAATCAGAGGATAATACTGATGGATACTTGCCTGTGCTAATTGACCAATAACAGTCCCTATGTGTTTTCTAATAAATCTCCAAAAAAAAGTACCCAAGGCATTAAGACTGCCATTGCTCTTTGGGAAAATTGCTTATTCTTAATCTCCCAGCCATGGCAAAATGCCCATGCAGGCAGCTCTCACAGCCTGTGACCTGGGGGTAACAGTGGTTACTGGCAGGATGCCAAAAGAGCACCTCTACTGAGGGATGCTGAAGGGGTCACAGGGCAACGGAGACTTCTTTGTTTCTCTGGTAGTGGGGAGAGTTGATTGACTTTTTAACTTTCACCACCGTCACTTGGTTAATGATGTGATTGCTTTGCAACCATTATGTATCAGAAAAGAGTGTAAGAGGATATTGACAGTCTTTTTTTCTAAAAAATGCCCTGGCCAACTACGTCCTGAAGGCATCGAACTGATGAAGCTTACAAATACCTTTTGAAAGCCCATGTTTATTCCCGGCTGTGGACTTAGCCTGCTGAATCGTAGTTGCCTGGTGTTTTGCCTGTCTGTTTTAAGCTCACCCTGCCTTATTTTAACCCCGATGTCTCTATGGTGAGTAAAGAGAACATACTGAGTACGGTCGTGATGAGTAAGTGACTACCTCTGTTTTATCAGGAAGTAGCGAACCTCTTGGTGCCAGCATCTGAATCAGGGCATTCACGTTTTGTAGCCACCATAGGATGCTCTGGAGTCCCAGGGTCCCCTGAATACCATTTCCACATCCCTCCTCAGAAGGCTACCAGTCCAAGCCTCCCCATGTCCCAGAGGGGCTTTGGCTACTGCAGCTGATATACTGTGTGCTTGAATATTAAAGCCTTCTGCACTCTCTCCAATTTAACCCTGGCGTCTCAGCACTGGCCCCGTGGGACCTCTCCAAGCCATTTAAATGACATCCAGGCAAACCAGGCTGAATTACAAAATCATAGCATTACTAATATCAAATCCCAAGCCTCATATTTTAATATCGTATATGACGTCCTGCCTCATGACCAAGATTAATATAATATGTAAAACAATAGATACCTCAAATTAATACAAAACATTGTAATACAAATGACTCTTATTCAGATTTGAATCCTGCACACAAAGGCTATAAGTAAATTAGTTTTATTGATCTATATTCATAGAATTATTTAAATGTACCCTCTGGTACTGAGAGCCAGGGGTTTTTCTGAGGCTCACCATTAATGCATTTTTCATTAGTGGCTAGTGCTGGGAAGCCCAAATTTCATTTGGCTGCAAAAGATTAATTTCCTCTTGACAAGCATGGCCAGATTAAAAAGAAGGAGAAGAAGAGAGGAGTTCAAACAGCGACCTAAAGGACAGTTCTCAGAACTATGAATTAGAAGACCAGGAAAACACGGACAAGAAAACAAAACCACAAAAAAACAAAACAAAACAAAACAAAAAACCCAGCACCATATTGTGTGTGCTTTTTTTTTTTCTTCCTTCACTGTGTGTTGGGGGAGGAAACAGATATCTTTAAGACAAATAAACCAGTCCTTTTTTTTTTTTTTTGGTTCTTGGCCCAGTCTGAGAACACATCACTCCATTTAGTTGATAACTGATCTATTTTATTTTTATCTCAGAATCATAAATAGGAAGGCATGAAGGCAATCCATCTCCACATGGTTTTGCATTCTTGTACCCTTCCTTTGCCTCTTGAGTGGATTTCCTGAAAGTATTTTCTCATCAGCCTCTGAGAAGAAGCACATATAATACTAGGAATAATATAATTAAGGCTAATTAAAGCCGTTCAAATTAATTTTGTTTGAAGATTCGTTGGAAAATTTGAAACTCCCATTGAGATAATTGGTACACTCTGGGGAGTCCCAGAACTGAGCCCCTGAACCTGATTGCTGCTTGGATGTCCCCAGTAGCTGAGAGAGTACCCTGCTTTGTGTTCCCCTAGGGTAGTGCAGTCATTATGCCAGCTCTGTGGGGAACCTTCTAGTTTTTCCTTTTAACTACCTCATCATTGGACCCCACAACCACTAACCTATTTATTATGACAATAGAATAATACTGATGTGGACCATGAAGACCAAAATGGGAAATATTTTTACAAGTGGGCAGAGGAAGCAGTCATTTTTTATGATGTGATTTATGAGCCATTAAATGCCTTCTTGCATAAAGTGTCTCTCTCTTCTAGACTCGTCCAAGCGTTGGAAAATCCTTTGCCTTTTAAGGGGGGTATTTCTTATAGATGGGAATTCTATGTATTCCATAGAGATCTCTTTAAAGTACTAATTTTCCTATGCATATTAATTCTTTCTAGTATTTGTATCACAAACAGGGATAGGCTAAAAGATGTCCCCTCAGATTTATTATCTATCTATCTATCTATCTATCTATCTATCTATCTATCTATCTATCATCTGTGTTTGTGTGTGTGTGTGTGTGTGTGTGTGTGTGTATGTGTATGTGTATACAATAGCACACCTATGAAGGAGAGAGGACATTTTACAGGAGTGAGTTCTCTCCTTCCACAGCATGGGTTCAAGGACTTGAACTCAGGTTGTTAAGCTTGGGTGCAAGCACCTTTACCCACTAAGCTTTCTCTCTCTTCCCCTACAAAGATGTCTACATTTTATTCCACACTTGCCTGATAATAGGGAATTATACTTTCAGATGGAATTAAGATTATTCATCAGTTAATCTGGATAAGAAAGTTAGCTGTTATCTGAAATAGCTGGTGGACTCCATGTAATGACAAAAGACCTTTCAAGTCAAAGAGGGAGGCAAAGAGATAGAAAATTAGGTAGAAGCAGCATGCTAGGCTATAGTTCATCTTTGTGGAGAGAATGGGGCTATAAACTAGGAGTGAAGACAGCCTACAGCATGTGGGAAACAGATTCTTCCCTAAAGCTGCAAGAGAGCCCTGTTGAAAAGTAGTTGAAATGCAACCAATTTGGCCTCCTGACCTTAGATCTCTGAGATGTTTACATGTGTTTAATCATGGCACTGCATCCCAGTTGCAGTGGAAAACTAATACGAAAAGGAATGAGAACAAATATGCAATCAAGTTACCCAGGAATGGGAGAGTGGGAGGGGCTTCAGCAAGCACATCAGAGAAGAAGCACAGTGAAAGAAGACTGGGGGGCGGTGCTGTGAGGGATTGGAAGGAGGGAGGTGGTGAGAAGATGGATGGCTCACGTGAGTCTTTATTGAAAGATGCAAGAAGGGACCATCTAAGAGAGAATAGAGGATAAACAGGAGGATGCCCGTTGCATAGCTGGATCAAACCTAATATAAATATCACAAACCTAAAATACATATCATCTGAAGTTGTCTGAGGGTTCCTTGTCATTGAGGTTTTGGAGCATTTTGGGTTTGAGAATTTTAGAGGATGGATCTTCAGCTGATAAAAATCTATATCATTATTCCAGAAATTTGAAAAGGAAAACTGATATCCAAAAAGCTTCTCGCCTCATGCCTCACTCCTACTTGTAATGATTTTCTATTGCTGTGTAGTAAAATTGCCCCAAGCTTGGCTACTTAGAGGAACATTTATCATCTCCCGGTGTGTCGTGGGTTAGGAGTCTGGAACAAGCTTGACTGAATTTGTTGGTGGTACAACTGACCACCTAAGGTACAACTAATCAATTCTGGTCCATATGCCCTCCAAAGCAGAAGGCATTTCTATGTTCAGTCATGTCACTGGTAGGATTTATCCCTTATGGTAGTATAGCTGCTGACCCATCAGTCTGTCTGTCCATCTGTCTGTCTGTTGTCTGTCTATCTAACAATCTACCTACCTATCTATTCCAGTGTTGGGGACCAAACCCAGGGCATTGTACTTTCTAGGCAAACCCTCTACCATTAAATGAAATCCCCAAACTCTCAAAGGCCCTGACTTTTGTTGGGTCTTTTCTGGAAAGCACTTTCACACCTTAGAATCTCAAAAATTTCTTCATCCAAGGGCCTCCCTAGTATAGCAAGTCACAAAAGTAGCCTGGGAAAGTCACGCTAATATATTTATTATGTACTGTATTAATTCTTAGGAACACATTCTAGGGGTCTTCTCTAGCACTCAGGGAAGGGATTACATAAAAACATAAACACCAGGAAATGGGAATCATTTGGAGTTCAACTCTATGTTCTATACAGTTGTTATTGTTATTTAGTTTGTTGATGTTTGTTTGATTTTTTTTTTTTCATTAGCACCACTCAGGCTCAATGTACCTCCTTGTCCAGGTTATGCATCTTATAGGAACCTTATTCCTACTGCTAATGACATGTCTGACAATAGAATGGTAAAATTGATTCTTTCCAGGTTCAGAATGACAGCTATTAAAGCCTAAGCAGGATTCACATATTTTTACGAAAGATTGATTCTTGATCAGTATTTAAATAACAGTAATTGTTAGAACCCAGGCAAGTCACCAATCATACCACACCCACCAGCAACAGACCCTTTCTTATAAGCGCTGTAGGGGGAAATGTCAAGCCCTACCTGTCTAATACTTTAAGACACTTTCCTGGTGCCCAGATTCCAGGAGAAAGATAGGTGCCCACCTCATTTCCTTCAAGGAAGTTTACTGACCCCAGGCTGCCAGTCTCTGGAACAAGCAATGGCTAGAGGTGGAGACACATCCCCTGTGTATAAGATGAGGGCAACTTAACTAAATGTCCCTTCTGTTCTACATCACGAATCACAAATTCCTTTACTAGGATCCGTCCCAGGCCCCATGCCAGTCAGGAATCAGGGACAGCCTGGCTACAGACCCATGCTTTGAACTCCTCATCAACCACATGGCATGGAATGCGCTTCTCCTTTGGAATCCATCAGAAGAGAAACCCTTGTTCTGCCACATGGGCCCTGACAATTCTCAAAGCCTTTGCCAAGCTGTTTATCTATGGCACTGGAGCCTGAACTCACTTCAAAGTCCCGACATGTTGCTGTCTGTTTGTCCATGCCATTGATAACTAAATTTATCACACAAAAGACCATCTGCCTCACTATCTCTCTTGAACACCAAATCTGAAACCTCATGATGAATTACCTCATATAAAGGTGAACTGGATAGAGTCTAATTCTACAATGCCCCCAACCACCTCCCATTTCCTTCTGTTATAACCAGTCCCCCAATTTTTTTTTAGCTCTCTAATTTCCTGAGAATTATGTAGATTGTCCATATCTTCCTCAGAGTCAGTAGTTTTCTAGATTGAAAAACAGAAACATATGCTCAACTCCCTAGGCAGCTCCTTGGGTAAAGTGGGTGCCTCTGTCCATATGTCAGCTTGAATAGCACAGAAGTCCTCTCTATGGCAGTTATTAGGGGACCTTTAGTGTTGTGATGGTGAGATTCAGCCCAGCAGATCTGGAGGTTTCAATATTAAAATGGAGCTCCCAAGACAGATTTTTAAGTTAATATATGTGGTCTAAGTCTAGCATATCAGGAGGAGCCTTGATTAAAGAAACTTTTATGTGAGAAAAATGAAACAAATCTGTAAATAAGGTAAGGCAACAAGGTGTCTGTTTCTAATTTCTTTTATAAATAGGTTCTGACTGTTAATGGAAGACGAGAGGAACCTATAATTCTCACTGACCACAGAAGGTTCTCATGTTCATTGAGTGAGCACTCAACTGAACCAGGGTTCTGATTCATTATCATAAAGAATAATTCTTTGCATTTACCCAAGGAAGTGAGGGTGATCTCAGTTTCCTGCACAGCTTGATATTGATATGCTCCATGCTATTTTAGATGAGGCAAGATTCACACTGACTTGTAGAAACCGTAACTGTATAGAAGGTGTTAATGAGAAAAGAAAAAGTGCCTGTGCTTAATCGAGCTTCTTCGCATTTTGGAAGAGTTTGCTCCGTGTTTGGATTGGTGGTGCTCACCGTATTATGTCTGCAGTCTAGGAAGGGGAGGGGGACTCGTTTTTCAGAAGTATATGTCATTTTCTGATAACTGTCTCACTCTTCCTTTGCATTGAAGGTGTAAAATCACTATTACCAGAAATTTAAATCAACTTGAGCCTTGCCAGATGAATCACAGCTAAGCAGGAAATAAATAACTATCATCTTAACCGTATTGAAGGTAAGTAAAACAATTCTCTCTGTGTGCGTGTTGTATGTGTTATGTAGTTCGTATGTGTATGTATGTGTGTGCATGTGTGTGTTTCTAAGAAGTACATGAATAAATTGAGTGAACGTAGTGGACATCTGTCTTAGTTAACATCCTATTGCTGTGACGAGACACCATGACGATGGAAACTCTTATAAAGCAAAGCATTTAATCGGGGCTGGCTTACAGTTCAGAGGTTTAGTCCATTAATGCTATGGCAAGAAGCTTGGCGGCATGCAGACAGACATGGCACTGGAAAAGTAGTTGAGAGTTCTACATCTGGATTAGCAGGCATCAGGAAGAGAGAGAGAGAGAGAGAGAGAGAGAGCGCACTGGACCTGGCTTGAGCTTCTGAAACCCTATAGCCCAACCCAGTGACATACCACCTCTAACAAGACCACACCTACTCCAAATGAGGTCACACATTTTAATATCACTCCCTAAACATTTGAATCTATGAGCCTATAGTGACCAAGCAATATTCAAACCACCATAACATTCCTATTAGGCAAAAAAAAAAAAAAAAAGGCAAATTTTCTCTTAAGCATGGAGTAGGTGATTTAGAATGTTGGAGTGAATTTTGGGTATGAAACACAGGAATAATAAACAAGTAAAGAAGGCTGAAAGTCAATAAAGGTAAACAGGATTTGTAAATACTTCTGTACCCTCTGGTTTCAAAAGGAATTTTGTGGTGACTCTCCATTACCAAAGCTAACAGAAAATGAAAGGCAGTGTTTAAATGAATACACCATTATTTTACTATCTATATTTTTTCATCCAAAATTGAATCAATAAATTGAGTAAAAGTGGAATTCTACAACCAGGGCTACGAGCAATGCTCTGAGTGAAACTCTACAAAACCAGGCAGCCATTGCCTTGGTCACTCCTCTCTCCCACTCTCTGATCTGATCTGAACAAAGGCAGATACCATAACCCAGTCTTGTATGATCTTGGCCTCCTCCATAGAGAATAGTCAGGATTTCATGGATTATTGTTCATTTCCAACTCCAGGGGCTTCTTTGAGTCTCAGGGAATCATCAATTGTTTTAAAATCATAATGTCTATCTGAATCGTGATTATCATTCAATTAATCTGCTGCTGTCTATCAGCCTAACAACTGTATCCCAACAGCAAGGATTAAACTCAGCAGGTAGATGTGTGATGAGAGAGTTCTAGGTGTTTGAGTTTGTCTGGTGGCTGTCTGGCACTTGTTATCTTTATACATAGCACATATCATACAAAGTACCTGTCTTAGTCATGGTTCTCTGGAGTCACAGAACTTATGGTAGTCACTATATAGTAAGAGAATTGGTTGATGACCTACAGTCTGCAGTCCAACTCCCCAACAATGATCAGCAGCAACTGTGAATGAAAGTCCAAGGATCTGGCAGTGGCTCAGTCCCACAAGGCAGGCAGGCAAGCAAAAAAGGAGAGACCCTTCCTTCGTCCAATGTCCTTATGTAAATCTCCAGCAGAAGGTGTGTCCCAGATTAAAGGTGTGTACCTTGGGTCTGGGATTTGCTTTGTCCCAGGTGACCTTTGAACTCAGAGATCTCCTTGCCTTAAGTTCCTTAAGTTGCCTTAAGTGGATTCACAGTCACTTTGCCTCAATATCTCCATACCAAGATCCAGGTCAGAAACTTGTATCTCTCAGCCTCAAGATCAGGGTCAAAGGTGAGCCTTCCAATTCTGGATTGTAGTTCATTCCAGATACAGTCAAGCTGACAACTAGGAATAGTTACCACAGTGCTCCACTAGGTCACAGAGTTGTTCTCATTAAAGGTTAAACCATTGGCCTTGAGAATACAGTGAATGTTCTGATAGTTTTTGGGACTTCAATTAAGAATGATAACAAGATGCAATACTTATACTCAATAGGATTCTACCCACTTATAAATAAATATGAGGTTATAACATTTGCAGTAGATCTGGGAATTATTATAATAAGTAAAAGTACTCCAGACTTGTGAAGGTGTTCTTTCTCACTGCACACTCCTGTTTTTGGTGAGTATATGTATGTGTGTATATGTATATGAGTGTATATATGTATATAGATTATGAAACTAGAAAGGGAACTATATAAAAGGAAAGAGCATGTGTTGAGGAAAAGAGGGATGCAGTAGAATACATGTGACATGAGAATAAGAAGGCCACTAAGAGCTCCTGGGAACAAAGAAGGGCAGGGAGATGGGGAAGAAGAGGAAGGTCAAGGAAGACAAACCATGTTTGAAAAATGCCATAGTAAACAAACGACATCTTGTATGCTAATTCAGGAAATTAAGAAGCAATAAATAAATGAAGAAAAGAAAACTACATACTAAATAGTGGCTTTTTTTAAAAAAAGTCTCATTGTGTGAGCATTGTAAGTGGACTGACATTCCTATTCAGCCTATTGTCAACTGTTCAATTTTAGCCCAAGTTTTATCACATTAATGGTGATTTGTACATTTTCATTTTGTCTAGGAGGGGATGAAGACAGGGCTTGAGATATTTCTAAATTTTGGTGGTATGTTACTAGAAGAATTGTATTTCATTAAACATTTCTGTAATGGTTGAAAAATAAATGAATGATTCATTTATCCTTATAAATATGAAAGTGGAGAGCAAGGGGCAGTGAGGGTTTTTAAAATGCAATAAAGTTTGATTCCATTGGAGGAGGTAAAGAATACTGTACTGTGTGCTAGAGATTTCCTCTTGGTCTCTTTTTAGTTTTCTCTTGCAAATGTGTAACCTGCAGACCTAGTGCTGGATGTGCACTGCTCTTGGAGACTCTCTGGAGCCTGAAACTCACAAATGGCTGCTTTCATAAAGCTTCAGAAGAAGAGCAAACTTACTGAGTTTTTTAAGCGCCATGACAAAAGCAACTTAAGGGAGAAAGGCTTTATTCTGAGTTCGAGTTTGAGGGGTAGAGTGCACCATCATGGGAGAGTGGGAACACACTGAATAGGAGAGCTGGTAACTGTGCATCGCCTGTCAGGAAGCATCAGGGGACTAGGAAATGCGCTGAACTCCATCGCCCATGCCCTGGTGACCTATTTATTCCACCCAGGCTTCACCTTCTGAAGGTTCTACAACCCTCCCAAACAGCATGGCCATCTGGGGACTAAGTGTTTGAACACACGAGCCATCCACCTACCTCCAGAATGCCTCTGTGTTACTACACAGAAACTCTGTGTTTCTCTCAGAGAAATTTAGAACCCAAAACGAAACGATTAAAAAAAAAACAGTAGTAATAGTGTCATTGATAAATTATTAGCTTTCCTTCAAAGTAATATATTTTTATTTTAGTATGAATCAAGTATTTTTGAAAAGAGAGATGTATCTGTAAGGCTTGACAGCCATCTTAAGACGTGGCTGACACATGTTATCCCTGGATAGAACTAGTATTATTGTGCTACAAGAGAGGAAGAAAATAACTGAAACAAGAAGATAAAAGGAGAGAAAGAATTGCTAATTTTATGCCAGTGAACTACCTCTTTTTTCGACTAAAGTCAGGTGAAAGTCAGAGTAGCTAGAAGATAGTCTTAGTTTTCGCATTGTGGGGTTTTTGGTTTTTATTTTTCTTTTTGACACAGAATCCAGTCTTTCTGTCTCTGTTACTGGAAGAAGTGTTTGTTACCAGGAGCCATGTGTATGTATCTTTGCATTATTTAGTTTTGCTTTTCGTCTGGACAATATCATGTAAGAACTGAACTAGTATTGTCATGAGTAAATATTCTAGTAAATATTCTATTCTCTAACTATTCCTGGAAAAAATTATTGGAGCATGTTTTGCTTGATATGAAGAGTTGAAGGAAACAATAACCAAGTTTTACAAGATTCTGTTGTGAGAAAATTCTGAGGGACAAGTCACTTGCAAAGTAATTCAGATTGTTAGGTGTTTCCTTCTCCCCATCCCTTTTCCTGTACCTCTCCCTTTTCCTCCCTCTCCCCCTCTCCATCCCCCTTCTCCTTCCCCTTTTTTCCCTTCAGAAGACATCAACCCTGAGGCACCTATGGTTTATAATGTTGCTTATATAAGATGTTCTGTCTTTTTCCCTCCTTTCCATACATACATACATGCTGCCTTTGCTGCCATTTGGAAATGTGGAAGCAGGAAGGACCCACTAGCCTTTGTTCCTCTCTTGACTTAGTTTTGCCTCAATAGAGGGATAAATGGAGCAGCTGCAAGCAGCTAGTCCTGAGGCAGCTAATGAATAAGCATGGGTTTCTTGGCCCTGACTGCAACCTTCCCTGCAGATGGGCTTGACCTGGGGCAGCCAACCTGAGAGGGAAGGAGGTTGGAAGAGATACTTATGGACAACAGAGGGCTGGCCTGAAGATATTCTGCCCAATTCTACATCTCTCTGAACAGACACCAGAAACCAGACGACACCAGACACCAGACACCAGGCTTTTAAGATGCCTCTTACCCACAAAATAGAGGAATGAACAAGGAAAACAGACTGACAGGAATCTCTTTCCTTCTTCTTCCCTTGAACTCTATAGTTTGTAGAAGGCCATTGGAGGATATAAATGAACAAGGAACATAGAGAAAGGGTGTGTGTATGTGTGTGTGTGTGTGTGTGTGTGTGTGTGTGTGTGTGTGTGTGTGTGTGTGTATTTGAATACCTGCCTACAGCCTTCTTCTGCTTCTCCAGGATGTGTCTGGACATGAGCTTCCGATGTCTACAAAGTCTTACAAAATAGCCTGAAATGACAAAGAAAGAGCAGTGCTAAGCTTCCCGGGACTGGATCTGACCTGACACATACATCCTTTTCAAATAAGATGCTGACATACAGGTGGGTACTTCCATTGAGTATCTGCCCTCTCTTTTGCCTGGAGGAAGAGAATGAACTCATTTCTAAAGCCTGTAAAGTGGCTGTTTGAAGAGGACTAAATCAGTTGGCTCAGTGGATGAAGACAGTCCTTCTTCCATGATGCTCCTGTAACCCCAATCTCTCAATACTGGTAGAGCTGAGGCAGCTATTCTAAATCATGTGATGAGGATGAGGACAAAGTCCTACTCAATGTTCAGCTGATAGAAGGATTCCTTTTCCTAACTATTTAGATTCTGTTGTCTCAACTCTGGATCGTTAACCTTTAGAACACTTCTAAGGAGAGGAAAGTGTAGCCTCATAGTGTCATAACTGTTGGGGTACTAGAGTTACTGCACACCAACTTCAGCTC
Organism: Rattus rattus; assembly: GCF_011064425.1. Classification (NCBI taxonomy): domain Eukaryota; kingdom Metazoa; phylum Chordata; class Mammalia; order Rodentia; family Muridae; genus Rattus; species Rattus rattus. The sequence continues at coordinate 48,356,020 of NC_046163.1, read as the reverse complement.
TCACTGATGCACTTATGGTAATCATTTGTAATTAGAAACAGTGGGCTCCATTTAGGGAAACAGGTCACTCAGATAACCTTGCTGGCTAAGTGGGTAGTATGGGCAAGCTCCCATGGAGGGAGCAGACAGTGAACGTTATGAGAAGTTAATCAAGGCAAAGTTGATTAATCCCATGACTCTGTGAATCCCACAAGAATATCCAAGCAGAGAAAAGCTGTTCCATACAAAGTGAAATTGTTCTGGAAATTTTCACATTATAGATTTAATTTATCTATTGTATATTGATAAAATAACATCGAAGTGTGTCTTTTAATTCTTCAATTTAATAGTATTTAGGCTATGGTTAATATTCACCTAGAGGCCAAGTAAGCCTGCCAGGTTCATCTACTACTTTTCTTAAATCAAGAAATTGCTTGTTCACTGAACGCCTTTTAGATCTTGCCTCTTGGTCCCTCATTAAGCTCTATCTTTGGTTTTATAACTCATGCCTCTCTTCTAAACTGTGGTTGTAGTGGTTGGGACCCTGTGGGCCGTTTTCATATAGCATCTTCAGCACCTTCTCCTGTGCCCATTACTCAAAGAGATATTAAAGTATTAGAGTGGATAGAGAGAGAACAAGCCCCCCTCTCCCTCTCTCCCTCCCCCTCCCTCTCCTTCTTCCTCCCTCTCTCCTCACCCTTCCCCTCTCCCTCCCTCTACAACTGTCCAACTGAGAATTCTAGATTTTAGTCTAAGCTGTGCCATGATTAAGAAACCAGGGAGGGATCCCAGATTGTGCTGGTTAGGTTCACTGTCGAGTTAACCACTTTTCACTTTTCTTCTCAAAGAAATGAGGGGCTCCCTAATCAATTTTCTTAGATGAAACTGGAGGAATTTTTGTGGCCATAAATGGCCAGCTTAAAAAGAACATTTCACCTTCCTCTGAAGAAGACAGGAACCTCCCTTGAGCCGGGAGACTAGACTCTGTCTGCCTGCTTGGGAATCTCCATCATAAAATATTTTGTAAATCAAGGTGATTCTTTTATTTTTTGTCAATATGTTAACTCAGACTTTTAAGAACTATTAACTAATTTATTCATTCTTTATTAAACTCTCAACCTTAAGTTAATTGACTTGAATCACATTTTTTTAAAAAAAATTTATATATATATATATATCTCAGATTAGGAGGGAGACTCCCAAGAAAAGATCTCCTACCATTTACTACAGGGATAATGAACTATGAGAATTCTTCCCAGAAAAGCCAAACGTGAATTCTACCACATAAGTTCTCAATTTTTCACAACCTATAAGCCAGAACAAATCCTCAGTAGGTCTTGTAAACCAAATGTAGCTTTTACCACTGGTCATTCTAAGGCCCTAGGATATTTGAATGTCTCTGTGCAATCACTTTCCTAGCACTGGTCTGACACAGGAAACTTTCAGTTGTGTGTCTCTTTTGCAAGCCCGAGTTTTTAAAATGTACATTTATTTCTTTTTCATTGTATGTGCCTGGTGGTCTGTATGTCTCCCACGTACACGCAGGCACCTGCAGCAGTCAGAATGCATTGTATCCTCTGGAACTGAAGTTACGGGCAGTTGTCCACCACCCAGTCTAGGTGATGAGAACTGATCATGGGTCTTTGCGAGAACATCAAGTGCATTGAATAGCTGAGCCTTCTCTCCAGCTCTACAAGTAGGAACTTAATGATAGTATATTATGGCAAAGTCTGAGCATACAGAAAACTGGAGCATAGATACCCAACCTGGATAATCACCAATGTTTTGTTTGTTTCGTCTTTTATTCATCTCTCCCCAGTTTTGTTTACTTATTTTTTGTTGTATAATTTGAATCAAATACTGACCTAGTGTTACCTCCAATTTTTGTCTACCACAGCATAAATGCTATTAGAACAACTGCCCTGGTCTATGCTTTTCCTTTCCAAGGATTCAGTTACCCATAGTCAACGGTGCCCCAAACCTATAAAATGGAGAATTTCAGAAGTACACACTGCATAGATTTTAAACCCCATGTCTTTCTGAATAAGGTGTTAGAATTTTCCACAATCCTGGTACATTCCAGGTGAGACACGCAGCATCCTTTTGTCCAGAGTTTCCACATTGTATAAACACTTCACTCACTACACTTAATAGACAAAGAGCTCTTGGGTTATCAAACTTACTGTCACATCGCATGTGTCTAAACAACCTTTACTTTGTTTAGTGATATCACCAAGCAAAAGAATGGCAATTCTAGCTATTTGTATATGCCACACAGAAGCCATAAGACACTTCTTTTAAGAAAAGAAGCATAAGTATTCAAAAAGAAATTCCCCCAAATTCATAAGCTGAAGTTGCTAACATCAAACAAATCTTTAAAATTGTTCAAAAGGAAAAGGAAATCCTTCAAGTTTGCTATCGAATACTGGGTTGTAGCAGCCACACTACATCACCAGAGCTGAGGTAAGATGCAAAAGTCATTAGATTTGTATACACACACACACACACACACACACACACACACACACGCGCGCGCGCGCGCGCACACGCACACGCACACACGCACACACGCACACACACACACAGACACACGCTAGAAGAAAGAGTCATGGCACAGTTACAGTTGAGTGCTGTCTACAGTATCAAATAGTTGGGCAGGGGGCAGGGGTTGTCTAAGAAGGTACTGTATCCCTTTTGATAAAGAAGAGTACTATCTACTATCCATAATACATTTTCAATTATTCCTTTATGCCATTTAATATCCAGTCCACACTAAAAGGCCTCATTTTTCTAAACTAATTCTTCATAGTTGGAATGTTCATTCAGAAATTAGGCGATGCCTGCTTACAGTATTTGATTAGATGTGTAAATGTACTTAAATCTGCTCTTGGTCTATTCTCCGTTTTTCTTTTCACTGAGCTAATGATTGACTTGATGAAGGAAGAGAAGGAGAATGATTCAAATTCAGCATCTGTTTGCTTTGGTTATCATTTAACTAGTTTCTATATTTAGTATATTTTCTATAGACTTGAGAGTTAGATTTTAAACTTTGATGAGATTCCAAACTAATTTATTTTAGGAATTTCATTCTTGGCATTGTGTTTATAGAATGTCACATTTGGAGGATAACAATGTTTATGGAAGATAAAGTTTCATTGGGGGTGGTCATTCTGATGCTTTGCCTCAAGGACCCCAATCTGAGATGAGAGGAATTATCCAGTTCTTTACTTTCTACCCTGCTACCTCAGTACTGGTGGTTAATTACTATGGATTCCAAGGTACTGCAGATATGGCTCAACGACAGAAGTCTTACCCAGCATGCACAAGGCCCCAAATTTGATCTTCAACATCCCCCACTATGCATGCACATGCATACACATACCCTCACGTGCATACACGCACACACACAGAACAAAAAAAATTAAATTAAGTTTCAGAAACAATCAGAAAAACAGCAGCTTACGTTTATTATCTAAGCCAGTTCCTATAAATGATGTAGAGAGCAATGTGCCATTTCATTAGCTTTTGAGAGATCTTTGGGAACTTTGGAGGTCAAATTATTCTGAATGGTTGGTTCTATCAGTGGAGAATTGAGTCTAACTAAAAGATTCACTAGAGAACCTGAGAGATTGGTCAGTCTACATGGTACAGATTATTTTTAATTTCTACAATAAGCTTTTATTTATTTGTCTCTATGTCTGTCAATAGAGTAGGAACAGGCCATATTTAAGTCATCTTCATTTCCAGTGTCTGTGGGTTTATGTTCAGGGACCCTGGATTAGCTGTTCCTTTCTGTAAGCACTATTGCTATGTAACAGGAATCAATTTGTACCCAAAGGTCTCCACCTTTTAGCCCTGGAAAGATACTATTTTCAATTCTGCCACTGTGTTACAGTCTGGAGCATGTGCTTATAGTGTCACTCTGGACAGTTACTCCTTTCCAAAGAGTGGGAAACTAGAGAAAGGGAATGGGGGTACACAAGAGAAATACAACTTTATCTGAGGAAGGCAGCAAAGTGGATATGAGCAGTACCTTCCTTCCATGTCTTCACCAACTCCTGCATTCTCACAGACCTGCACTGCAAGGACACAACACAGCAGGATATGGACACACACCTCAGTCCTTCTTGGCCCGAGCCACACCAAAGATGCAGATCTGCAACTGGAAGAAAATCTGAGTGTTCAAAAGGAAAGAAGGGACTTGTTGAAGACACCCAGAACTCAATCAACATTTAAAGGTTTCTTGTATGAAATAAGAAACAAGTTGGGGTCTTTCTGGATGATCCCCAAGACACAGAACATAGGAAGGGCCAAACAATGGGAAGTTAAGTTGGCTGCATTTAAGGCAAAATCAGATGTAGCCCTATGACATAGCTATGTGTCTACCCTACGAGTGATGCTCACATCGTAAGGAAGTGTGTTCAAGTGGAATTTGTATTCCTGACTACCAGGAATTCTCAGATCTGAATTCGGGGGCCTGACTGAACTGTGTAGTTAGGATTGCCAATGATGTAACCCATTCCTATTTATCTTCAACCCTTTCTACATAAAGGTTTCACTCAAAACTTCCTTCAATACAAATTTTCTCTTGATCTCATTCCATAGCACATTTATCATTTCGTTCATACATTATGGTGGCTTAAATTAGCCTTTGGTTATATGTCATGTCTAGACGTGTCTCCTACTGTTTCATGTATATTGCCACCCCATCCCTCTCTTCTCTGTGTGGATGTGCACTTCTTTGTATTTGGGGACTGTGTGGTATGCTTTTCTTTTATGTCTCCCATGCTGCTGCATTTGTGAAAGAACACATGGTTGCGTTCAATAAATGCATGTTGATATAGATTGAATTGATGTTCAAGGACTTCCACAAGACAGCAAAACTCTAAAGAAGAAAAATACACCTTCATTTCCATCAGGACTTTCCTTAAGACTTCCATAGCTGCTCAATGTATCCAGCTGGCCCTGGCATCCATCCCTTCTCTCCTCTTCTCCACATCTTCTTCCTCTCCAACTATGTCAGCTTAAGAAAAATAGCTCTCTTGGGTTTTCACTTTCCCTCTTATCAGTCCCTTTATTTTAGGGGCAAATGGGGGGGGGTGTAAGAAACTTTTGCTGGGCTTACTGACATAAAAATTATTTTCCTCTGTTTTACTGTTGAAATGAATGAGGTAAAGTGAGACAACTCATGAACACACACACACACACACACACACACACACACACACACCTGCATACACATGCACAGAAGACTCTGAAGTTGTGACTTGAGTCTTGCCAAGTGAGCTGACCACGTGATCTTGTGTAAGATAGATGTGCCTCTGTCAATCTGATCCACCTGACCACCTGACCTCATATCTATGGCAAAGGCATAAGAAAGTGCAGGTGAAAACAGTGTGTAGATTATAAACTGTATGGATATCAAGCAGCTTCTTCTTCTTCTTTTTTTTTTTTTTTAACTTGAGTATTTCTTATTTACATTTTAGTGTTATTCCCTTTCCGGTTTCCGGGCAAATATCCCCTAATCCCTCCCCTCCCCTTCTTTATGGGTGTTCCCCTCCCATCCTCCCCCATTGCCGCCCCCCCCCAACAATCACGTTCACTGGGGTTCAGTCTTAGCAGGACCAAGGGCTTCCCCTTCCACTGGTGATCTTACTAGAATATTCATTGCTACCTATGAGGTCAGAGTCCAGGGTCAGTCCATGTATAGTCTTTAGGTAGTGGCTTAGTCCCTGAAAGCTCTGGTTGCTTGGCATTGTTGTTCATAAAGGGTCTCGAGCTCCTTCAAGCTCTTTGAGTTCTTTCTCTGATTCCTTCAACGGGGGTCCCGTTCTCAGTTCAGTGGTTATCAAGCAGCTTTTAAAGAGCTTTCTTTGTTTAATTTGTGAGTGAGTGAGTGTGTGTGTGTGTGTGTGTGTGTGTGTGACAGAGAGAGAATGAATGAATGAATGAATGAATGAATAAAAAACAATAGAGATGTGTCCTTTATACAGGAGACACTTTTTTCCAAATGGATTTATGGAAGGACCCACGTTGTATCCCTCATTGTAAGGTAGACAAGTTGCCTACATTTTCATGATCACATAACATCTGTTATGTCGGAAAATGCTCCTCAGGTGTGCCAGCTACCTTTATCCCTCCAGTATGTGGGATGGAATCTATAAACTCATTTTTCTGTTGCTGGATTCTGCTGTTTCTATCCCAGACATAATGGCATGATCAATTTAGTGTAGTCTGTTCTACAACACTTCAAAGAAAAGTTAAGATGAGACCTTGGTTCTCCTTTTCCTCAAGGTACCCTTTCTACTCTTATGGTAATTTATCTATTCTTTGAGAAGGACTTAGTTCAAAATATATAAATGAGCATATATGATGAAAAATTTATTATCTGCATTTAAATAATTTAAATCTCTATAGAATTACAAACTAAAGCTCAGTCATTAAAGGAACAACATAGAACTCACTATGAACTGTGCTACAAGTGATATTAGAAAACTCGGACTAATATCCAGAGACTTTGTTATATAGAAGTCCATAGTTTCCTATGAACTCGGACACTGTCTTTATGGGTATGAGAAATCTCATCTCTCTAAGTTTTAGTCTTAGCATCTATAAAAGAAAGGAGGTGATCTACCTGAAACAGAACACCCCTTAACACTCCAACATATAATGGTGGGATTTAATTTAAAATCTAAACAGTTGCAGTAAGAGAAGTGATCAATTAGGAAGTTCAGTTATTCTGAATTAAGGTTAAAGGCTACTGTTGATATTCCAATGGGGCTGAAATTTCAGCTGTGGTACATTACTGTAGGCTTGCCTCAACAGTTGTATGGTAACACGGGGCCTGAAAGACAAAGGTTTACTCACTTCCCATCCTTGAAGGTACAGCTTCTATTGCCACAGTTGTAAAGCTAAGAGCTCATATAAATATCCTCGGGCTGGGCCCTTCGTGGATGTCTGTAGACTTCCAGCAAATTACTCGACTTATTCAAGATGCCGTGCTTTCAGCTAAGAATGGGCACAGTGACAATCATCTCTCACCTTTCAATAGGTTATGAGATCTCTAATTTAAGAGAGAGCAATTAGTAAATAATGGATGCTAATCCAATTCAGGAAGTATAAATACCTCCTAAATGTCAAGGGCATGGTCATCATTATCTACTGCAAAGTCTGTAGGCCAGGTGTTGACATAATATCATGTGGGTGGCACTCAATGAATAACACAGTATTACGTTTGAGGGGTGGGGGAACCATTAAGTACATGCTCTGTGTAAAGGTGTGGCTACTCGTCTCCAGGTGGATTATGATACGAAGAGAGGCTGGTCCAAAAGGAAAGGGTTAGCTATTAATTGTTTGTTAATCTGACTTTTTAAAAGAGTTTATTGTGATCCTACTGATCCCACTGCCTCTTTCTAGCGCCCCGCAACCCCTAATGATCACTTACTTCCTCGTGTTCTGCTTCCTTCTGCTTGCACATCTGTGCCAGCGGTCACGGATGCTGTGCGTTTGTCATAGCCGTGGACAGTCTATCTTACAGCATGTATTTTAGTCTTCTGGCTCATTTCATCTTCCCATCATCTCTTCAACAATGTTCTCTGAGACTCAGAGTTGGTAAAATAGATGCCCCGTTTAGGGATGAACACTCGGTGATCCCCTGATTTGCAATGCTTGCTAAATGAAACTTACTAAAGACTGAGAGCTGCACTGGGATATGGGCATAGACGTAGGGCATTAGAAGTCAGTTTCATGGCGTGGCCATTAATAAAACATTAGCAGTACGTTCCTTTTGTGACCTGTAATTTCCATAACAATGGTATTTATTTATTTATTTATTTATGCATTCATTCATTCATTCATTCATTCATTCATTCATTCATTTATCCCATGTTTGTAGTACCAAAAACAATTCCCTTCCATGGAGCAGGCCTCAGGTGCTAGCAGGGCATGACTGGTTGTCACCACAACAGTCATGCCACTTTTACATCAGTGAGCATCTTATTTGTTAGAGTGGCACTGTCAAAAGGATACAGAGACCAAAGCTAGGTCAGATCATTGGTCAGGTCTTTTTCTTTTTAAGTTATCTAGAAATGCAGAGTAGTAGCTTGAATTTTTCAAGAGTTAGACATTGATTGACAACCGATTCTAATTTTAAATACTATATGGATCCACAAGATATATGCCAATGAAAATATACCTTTGATCAGATTTGTCTAGCTTATTCCCCATCTGATCCGTCCTTTAGCTATCATCATAACTCAGATACTCACTGAGTGCGTATAGGACGCTTCCCGGTCACTGAGGACAACTTCCCTTCCTCAGTGGTAAAGATCACAAGAGATTTAATTTAGGAGTCAGGCAGGTAAAGTTAGGCGGCTTTGCAGAAATTCAGAATGACAGTTCTAGGAAATATAAAATCAGGATGGGTGAGCAAATTTGCATACCATTCATCACTCAGAAAGGGAGTCTGTGGATGTCTGCAGAAGTAGTTACAAAAAATGGCTGGTAACATACAGATAGTTTATTTATTTATGAGCTCAGCAGCAGATTCCATTGTGATATCTTTAAGAAGCACAAACTTTTATTTGGCCATATACTAAACACTGACCAGTGTCTCATTACTTTTGAATGTTTCACAGGGCTGAGCATAACGTGCACAGATACCCCTTAAGTCCTGCTGGATTCCTGGGATGGTGTTGCTTGGAGTGAAAAGCAGTTCTTTTGTTTCTCAAATCTGTCTCAAAAATCTCCAATGCTTTCCCTCTCCGTTCTATTCATGGGCATGTTAATGAATGAGTCAAACAGCATTCCAACCCATTTGCAGCTTCCCAAGAGGAAAGAGGAACCACAGTAAAGCAACCACCTAGTAAAGATTCCAAGAAACAGCAGAAAACCAATCTGTCTCTGGTGTGGCTGAGATAAAGTTAAACTTGGAAGTGCATTTTCTTTTCTCTTGTTCAGGGCTAGAAGAGAACTACCCTGGAAGCCAGAAGACAGGTGCTCCCAGAATCCCGATAGATGCCTGACAGGCACACATTCATCATTTAGTTCGCCATGAGAAATGGTGACCGGAGACTGATGTTATCAAACTGCTTAATCCCACTCTCATCACACTGCCTTTTCCTGAACCTTGCTACACAATGTTCTGGAAGAAAGATGGTCATTATATTCGCCTCCGATGGCAGTTTCTGATCATCAGCAACCAGGGTCTGTCTTGAGAAGGCTTGGGAAGTATAAATGTATTTTTAGGATAGCGCATCCCTTTATCTTTTTATTTTTCAGGCATTCACTTCCTTTTATTTATTATCTTCTGGGTAATTTATTCAACAACCATTCATTGATTCCATTCTCCAGTCAATCACAGTTCTATACTCTGAAAGCTTAACGTGAATTGCACAGATGTGAATGATTGATGCATGAATATTTGTACAGGAGCCATAGTTCTTATCTCCGATGCTTCCAGCCCTCCCCAGTACAGAAGATAGATCAGTAAAGACATTAATGTATTTCATGATGGTTAGCAATTGGATAGATGAAGGCTTCCCATAATGAGAGCCCTGTAGGGATACTGATATTCTTCGAAAGGCTCACACAACACTTTCTAAGTAGAAAAGAATTTTGGGCAGTTGTATGGAGGTTGAAGTGGTAACCAAAAGTTAGTTCAGTTCTACAGCAGAGAGAACCTGGGTGAAAAATGGACTGGGGGAGGGGATGTGAACAAAAGGTTAGTGATTGAAAGGCTGGATAATATCAGTTGGTCAAGGCAGAGCCTGAGTCCTCTTCCTGAACCAAGTAGCTGGGGATCTGGTGATCCCCAACCTTCAAAAGCAACCTAGTGGAACCAGTGAGCTCTGGGTTCTGGGAAGACAACTTGTCCCTTAAAGAAAAGTGTACACATGTGTGCACAGAAACACATACACATGCATATTCCCCCTCCCCACAAAAGACATGATCATCAAGTTTAATTATGGCTGAAATTTTCATTGGAATCCCTAAAGTGAAGCAAAATGTAAGGGATTATTTTTCAAGAGAATGGGCTTTTCCTGTAGTTGTACCTGTTGTCCCTCTATCAGTCAAGTCTGACTCATCGACTGATAAACATTTCAGGTATGCACTTAAAAATTATTGTTGTCATAATAAACATATTGTGGGATTAATAAACAGTCCTTGTCACTGGTGTCATTACTAATGAGGCTTCTATTAATTTATGTATACAATCTTGCTCATATTTTAAAATAAGGACTGAGGTTAAAGAAGCAAGTTTGTGGCTGAAACTTTTAGTTTTGTTTATACAGTAAAATATTTGAAAATTGTTATAAATTAACATTAATAATTCACTTCATGAATTAACGCCTATATTAGAGATATTAGGAAATTTAGAAGTGTATGATATAAATACTTTATAAAACTATCATTTATTGACATAAAAGTATATAAATTAGTTTACTTAAATATGACATCCTATTGGATATGTTCAAACAGATACCAAATAGTTGGTTCTTTTCTCTCTTACCATGGCCATAATCCTGATTACATTCTTATTATATTACAAACCATGGCTCCGTGCCCCAAGGAAAAATAGTCCGCTCTAGTGCCCGTCCAAGATAATTTTTGTCATCTTAAAAGGATGTGTGCTTCTTAGGATAATCAAATAAATGAGTTTTCATTTGAGGTCCATCTGCTGTGCGGACAGAAGAAGAAACCAAGCAAGAATCAGGCGCTCCTTGGCTTTCCCCATGTGACCTTGTGTGTGACCTTGCGTGAGTCCATTCACAGCAGCACAGGCCGCAGTATTTCACAGAGTGAAGGATGTTTCACAGACAAAGGTGCCATGCTCTAGAGAGTGCCCGAAGACTGACTTCCAGCGAGTGCTAGAGGGTTCTTAATGACAAGTGGCATGCTCACTGTTCCCCACTCCACTTCCTCTCTGGCCTCTCAATTAGCCATTCCTCCCACTTGCATCCTTTCCAGGTACATTCCCAGCAGCAAGCACCCTCCTTCACTGACTACAATGATCTTAATTTATCATCTTTATTTAGTAATCCTAATTTATTGAGTCCTCAGTATGGTCCACACAGTGTTCTAAATGATTCCCATATATCAAGCCGTTTATCTTAACAAAAGTCCTACAGATGACATATATGATCACCGACAATAAATGGAAAGACACTAGCCACAAAGTCTTTAATTAATTTGCACACAATTGCATGGTACCAGGCAGTACCTTATCAGAAGTGGCCTAGTATGGCACACTGCCTTTTTTGATTATAGTCACTGATGTCCCCTAGAATAAGTGCTTATCAGAGTATTCGGATATCTCATTGCAATGTGCACATTCCTTAACTTTCTGTGCTACTCTCTTTATCCACCCTTGCGAGAATAGAATCTGATTTGTTTACTTAAGATTGGCATTGTTTGACCCATGGAATGAGGGGTCTTATAATGTTTAAATGAACACACAACTTGTTTTCTAGAAGAACGCTGAAACTTTGAACATTTTACTTTCATAGCTCAATGAGCAAACTTCAGAGTGGTACTCACCAACATGTGATTTCCAAGTGCTGTATTCATTGTTTTATGAAGAAACTATTTTTTCCTCTGTGGTTGGAATTCATGCCTCTTCTAGGTAGTTTTTATTGCCAACTTGACACAGATTGGAAATAAAGAGCCTTAATTAAAGAATTGTATCACTCAGATTGGTCTGTGAGAGACTGTCCTGACTCTTGATCAAGGAGGGCAGCTCACTTGGCCTGAACCTTTCATACATAGGTACACTTGTGCTGCATAAGGAAAATATAAGTATTTAAGAAAGCCAGTAAGCACCTTCCTCCAAGGTTCCTGCCTCTGTTCCGGTCTCGAGTCTCTACCTTGATTTCCTTCAATGATCATTTGTGACCTGCAAATGTAATATAATATTAGCCCTTTATTCCCTAAGTTGATTTTTGGTCAGGCTGTTTCATCACAGTATCAGAAAGCAAATTAAGACAACATTTTTCAACATAGTCTTGATCGATCTGCGTTTTTCCCAATAGAATGTCATCCAAAGCTCTCTAAGCAATTGTCTCCTGGTAACCAGTTTCTTTGCCTGACTAAAATGCAAGTAGAATTTTGTTGAGCTTTACTATAGGAACTAAACAGCTTAATTCTGATGTTATTCACATCCTATCACTTTAATTGCATGTAAAGTTAATTATATATTCTTTATTTTTAAATTTGAGATATTAAATGAAAAATTATAGTTAGTAAAAGTCAGTGAATGTTTTTCAATTAAATGATTTTATTTCTAGTAGTTCTTATTTATTAATGGATGTATTATTATGTATTAATAGATTAGTTACTCAAGAACTAATACCACTGATTAAGGAATAATACACTGTAGTAATTTATTTGAATAGAACAGTCCGAGTCACACTAGAAGTACCTTTTACTCTAACATAACCCATGTTGCTTGCAATGTGCTTTTTTCTCACCATGTTTCTAACAATATGTCTTGACAATGTATGTTTAATGCCCCCAAATCTTTATTTTGTTGAATTATTTTATCCCTTAGGAAATTGTTGATTACTGAGATTGGAGAATTCCATAACTGTATAATAAAATGACAGAAAAAAAAAGATCTAAGGATCATCAAATGAATTAAATGTATCCAATGTCTGTTTAGGGTCATGCTGGGACTCCAGAAAGTATTTAAATGAACAAAAGACAGACATATTTCTAAAAACCTTATATTCTAGTATGTAACATATGTATGTCCTTAAATATCAAGCTTAGTGACTTAGGACTGGAGTGTAGGCAAGATATTCTACAGTCCTTACTTGAACTGAGCAAAACAATGACTAAAATTGAAAACTTACTACAGAGGAGTTCTAGAAATATAATGAAAATGAATGTAAATCTTGTCACCTTGATATGTTCTAAGATCATCTAGAATAATCAATAAGCAGACTTGGGAAGGATTATTTAGATTAGGATGTCTCAGACCATCTTTGTGGAGATTATCTTGATTCTTACTCAAGGTAGGAAGAATCAGGACCTCCCTGGGTACTGAACTGGGTACTAAACTGTGTAGGAGAAAGATAGCTGAGCGCCAACATTCCCTATGTTCTATTCCGGACTGCATCTATTTACTCTAGCCATCATGCTTGCCCTGCCACGGTGGAATGGAGTCTCCCAGAACTGTTAAGAGACTAAATCCTTTACTCCTTTAGGGTAATTGGGGGTGGGGTCAGAGAATGTTGTGACAGCAGTGAGGCAAGTAACCAACACACTATAAAAATGGTTAATTGTAGAAGAGGTTTTGGTTATCCACCAGAACTTAGTAAGAATGGAGTAGCTTTGTTCTCATAGACATGTGGAGCCCAGCGTGGGCAATGTTATTCCATTAAGCCAGGAGTCTGGCTTGGCTCACAACTCCCTGTATGGGAAAGTATATTCCCTTGCTGGAAGTACAGCCTTGTGTTTATCACCCTACATCCGCCACTTTTCTGGACATAGTTAATTCATCCAGTAATACACTTTTCCCAAAAGACCAGTCAGTCTACATCCAGGTTATGGATTGCCTTGGTGTGCAATGATGAGATAAGTCAATCAAAGTCTTTCTCTCTCAAAGTTCAACTGGCATACACCAGGTAAGGACAGTTTTATGTAGAAATTGAAACTAAAAGGATATGGCAGGATGGAAATGTATAGTAGGAGCCAATGGAATTAGAATGTATCAGTCAGATATATTTTGAGAAAAATTATGATAGAATAAATAAATATTTATGATTTTTATGTCAAACTAGAAACTGGTGTTATATCAATTTGTGTTCTCCCAAACACAAACCGAAAGCAAAATTTTTTTGGGGGGGATGACTTATTTGGTTTAAAGCAATAAAGAAACAGTCACTTTAAAGATATATGACTGAGTAGCAGGGACATATTTTCATGAAAACTTCTTGGAAAACGTAAGTAATGCCTAGCAGAATTGTCCATTTAGAAAATGGGGGGGGGGTATGGAAACAACAACTTACGATATCTTCTTAGCAAATAGTGAATGCAGCCAAAGCAAATTTCTGCTAGTATCTTAGCTATTCGGGGAAGTTCTATACAAGATAGTGGACATGTTACATGTATTCAGGTGTCACCTGTATGTAAACACAAACAGCACCTGGTACATGGAACAGAACACACTGGCCAGATTAATAAATATCAAGTGTTAATCAGAGTAAAGATTCTACCATCAGAATAGTAATTGCTTTTGGAGTAATGACACTATCAATTAAGGTTATGGTGACCAGCAATGGTTTACTTCTGGTTATGAGTCTTCAGGATTTTCAGAGATTTAACAAATGAGAAAAAGGGTGCTGTGTTAAGGGCCACACTCTCACAATCTTAAAGTCATGAGAATGGCATTAATCCTAATTTGTGAATTGTCTAATTTGTTTCACTGTACTGGTGAGGTGAAGTTTATAGGACATTTTTCAAGGATTCTATTGACTTTTTAAAAAATTATAATGTATCTTAAACCCATTGTGTACTTGAAAGTATATACATCTGTATTATGCACTAGGGAGCTAGCTATAGGACTTACACAGCTCTGTCTTTTACCCCCTCTTAAGTTCCCTTTCTTTGAAAATTAGAACTTTGTACTTACTAGCCACGAACTAAAATTATTTCAGTTGTTGGGGATGGAAAGATGGTTTAGTGGTTAAAAGTGCAAACTACCCTTATACAAGACCCAAGTTCAATTCCCTGTACCCACATCAGACAATTCACAACCACCTGAACTGCCAACTCTAGGGAATCCAGTGTCCTCTTATGGTCTACAAGAGCATGTGCACTTAACATACACAACCCAAAACAGACATGCACACATACACATAATGAAAAATAAAAGTAAGTTATTTTGGTTGTATAAGTTCTTTTCTATGGGAATATGGATGGTATTTTCTCACTTAGAATCTACCAAGCTCTGATTGTAATTTTTGGTCATTGCAATCATGTAGGGACATATTTTAAAGGCAAACACATTTTGAAGCAGTCACAGAAGTTAGTGTGCTGCACAGGTCATTGATGAAAGAAGGCTGGTCTTTATCTGTGTAAGCTATATATTCATGTCCCAGGTATCTCAGAGATATCATGATTCACAGTTCATAGCCCATTCATCTAAATACCCCCTATCCTAGTCTAAGGTCCCAATTCGTCTTCCTCGGGCCATGTTTCTAATAGATATAGTGCTGTATATCCCACTTTCTTCCCTTCCTTATAATTACAGATTTAAAATTAAATTTCAGTTGGGAGTTTGAGTATTCTTAGACTTCTAGCCATGTGAGGGGAAGGGTGCTTGAATCATGGTCGTGGATGCATTCTTGCTTTAGTCCTGTTGCTTGTGTTGATTGATACCCTTGTTCAAAAATAAATATAAGGGAGCTACAATTTGTACTGACTTCACAAGACACATTTCAAACATGCCAGAAGTGTCCACTAAAAAGATGTGCATCCAAGAATGGTCCAGTGAAAAGATGGGAAGTTTCTTTTGTTTCTCATTTCCAATTACTGATCAATCTTCTGCAAGAGGATGAAAAGCCTTGTTCGTTCCAGTCACACATGAGTACTACCTAAGCAAGTTCTGTCTAGTGATATTCATATCCTAGCAGAAGTTGAGTGACCAAAAAAAAAAATGCAGAGCCATGAAAGGCACTTGATGCAGGACACTGTGAGTGTGAATTGATTCAGAACCCTTCTGGGAATTTCCACTGCATCTGTAGCTGACACCAGAGAGAAGGTCAAAGGGATGTGAGGTGGGGTACGGGCAATTCTCTGATACCTCAGGTAAAGTAATTCCTCAATGTCATGGACTCAAGATCATCTCATTTGCTTAGCAACCATGCCTGAAATGGTACTCTTAACACTTGAAAGAGATCTCTTCCTCTTCTGTCACTCAAGGGGGATCAGAATGGGGAAAGGATGAAGGAACATCTTTTCCTCACAGAGCGGAAGTTGGTCTAACACCCATTAGTCAGAACTTGGTCACGTGACCCTGCTGGCTATTGTATAAGCAAGAGTATGAATTCTATTATGTTCCGAGGTTTTTGAATACCTGTTAAAAACCAAACATTGCACATACATACAGCTGATCTTTGAGGTTAAAGCTTAGAAGTATATGGAGGGCTTTTGTTTCATTTTGTTTCGTTTTGTTGTTTTTATCAAACAATGATTAGAAAGTATTCCTCTCATTTAACAAGGAGGTTCAATAACTTGTAAAAGCCAGAAGAGATTAGTACAATAAGTAAGATCTGCATGCATTTAGAATATTGTGAAGGATGGCTAGGTGGGTAGGAAAAGTTGATATCTTTCTAGCTACAGTTTCATATCCATATTCGATTATAATATCCGTGAATATTTCAGTACACTTACTTGCTTAATTAAAAAATACCTTAGTATCGCATTCAAATTTTTTACATAATTCATTTTATATTATTTAAATAATGTAAAGTAAAATTTTATTTTACTTTTTAAATAATAAATTTAAGACATAGATTTTTGCAAAAATGTTTGCATAAGTAAAGTATACTTGTAATTTTAGGAAGGTGTACACAATTTAATAAAATATGCCATGTAAATCATTAGTATGTGGTCAGGTGAGGTTAAGAGATGCAATTACAGAAGAAAAGAGCAGACACTTCAGACTCTGAGCCAATTCTTCCTATAGAAGCAGGGCAAGGCAAGCTAGAGAAATAGAAATAATGATTATGTTTAGAAATTAGTCAGGGGACTTGCTGGCGAGTGACAGCAATCTTAGTTGTGAGGAGGTTGAAGCAAGAGGATTGCTACATGTTTTAGGTTAGCCTGGGCTAACGATAACAAAGACCAAAACAGCCAGGTCTATATTCTCAATCTTGTCTCAAACAACAACCAATGACAATGAAAACAAACTACATATAGTTAGAAGCTATGAGACAAAGGTTTATGGTAAGGATATTACAATTCTGTTTTTGTATATAGACAACAAGACAGACATATGGGTAGTCGCCGACGTTGTTTGAAATGGAGCACTATGGTGAATACACTTGAGCTCCAGTGGCTGAAATTGCCAAGTGTGCCTCAATTCCAGCAGCTTCTAGCATTCCTTACCTCTAACTTGAGACCAAGGGCTCTCACTTGCCTTCTGCTTGCTCATTGCTCCTCCCCATGTCCCCGCATTCCTTTGAACTCGATGTGACTCCAGCTTGCTTGTATTCCATCAGATCATAGCCCCAATGCTATGAGTCCTGAGGGGAAGTGGTGAGAATATCTTCCTGTTCTCACACTGCTGGCTGGAGACCAGGACAGAATGCTACATGAATGATGCCTTCATTAGTCAAAACTGCAAGAGACAAGAATGTCCCTTGGATTAGCCCAATTGAAGAGTGCTGTGTGGAGGCTAATCTTTCTTGTCCTCTTTGTCACACTCATATTTTAATTTTTTTTTTGTCCTGGTTGATTCTGAATCCTTTGATGCTTCCTTGGCTTTTTTTCCCCTTTCTTCTTGGGAAAGGAAGAAATTCTTTTTTATATTTTATTCTAAGTATTCCATGATTTCAGGAATGCCACTTCACCCCCTCCCTCGCTGGGCATATGGATGGGACCAAGTAAGTTATTCCTGACTGCTCGGGATATGATCTGTGACAAGCTCCCAGTGACACAAGTTCTAGATGATTTTCTCTCTCATCTCTCTTCCCCAGTGTGGTAAGAGACTGTGTGGCAATAAACATGGAGAGTAGAACATTTCATTCTCTTTCACCTCAGGTGGCTCAAAGTGGAGGAGAAAGGCATTCATATAAACTTTTACAGAGAAAAACAGCTTATATATTGTGACATGCTATAAAGTTATAGACAATGATGGTGTTGGCTTTGCCAAGGGACCCTGGGTTAAATATAGAAATATTTGGGATAAATCTTACAAGATGAGTAGTTAAAGAGGAAATTAAAGAGACAAGGTAGAAAGAACTGACAGTATAGAATAAAACATTTTTATCCATAGCTATAGAAAATTAATAAATGTAGATTATTTGGGAGCAGATAGGGAGAGGAGGTCAGAAGAGACAAGAGATGGTATAAAAAATGAAGATTAATATGAAAATGGTATAAGGTAGTCACCATTTTTCTTGGCTTGGGAGTTTGAACTTTAAACATTTACTCATTCTTTGCCCAGTAATGATTATAACGGTGGTAAGTATCATGTTAGGAAAGGTTAGTAAATACCACACACTTTGCGATGTAATATAATTTTCTTAACAATCTATGCAGGACACTCAAAATTGGCGAGTTTGTGTTCAAGGTGAAATTGAAATAAAAATGAAATAACCAGCTAGCTGTTGGAAATCTGGAAGAGGGAAATGGTGTGAGGATAGCATCAAGTATCTGAGCCCTCATTAAAGCTGTATGGCGGGCCCTTATGTCAAATGGAGGGTGACACTACTGAAGGAGATATAGAAGGGAGACTACAAAGGAAGAAACTGTGGGTTGCCTGTAATGGTCTGTAAGAAAGACTCAAACTTAGGAATGGGGCACCAAGACCAAGGGGACAGAATAATTCCAAAAGAGCAGCTGTTTTAAGCCCCAACATTTGTAGAGAAACTCATTAAGTATACACATACATGTATGGATGCACATAACATAAGTTACACACACATATGTGTGCACATAACATAACACACACACACACATGTATATCCTTACTTAATGAAGAACTGAAACTTTTAGAATAAATGCAAATCCAGGAAGCTTACAGATGTCTAGCCAAAAAATGTCCTCTCTGGAAAGCAAGACTGGTGTTGTAAAAATATTCATAAATCCCACGTTTGAAGAAAATAGTCCTCATCCACTAGTGGATATGCTGTGGCATTGGAAGACGGCATTGCTAAATGACTGCATGTGTGAACTAACTCTACCTGAACAAACAGGGTTCCGTACCTACATGGGTGGATTGCCTATTAGATGGTACTTGACCTTCTGCGCCTCAGTTTTCTCATCGATAAGTGAGAGAAAATTATACCAATTTCATCAGGTCACAGGTGAGGACGTGATGAGATAATTGCATTTAAAACACTTAATCTGGTACATAGCGAAGACTCAATAAATAATAGCTATTATGATTATGCTGGGGCGCTATGCAAAGGGAGCCGCCACTGCCTGAGTTTTCATTAACTGTGCAGCACTGGGGAGTTTTTGGCAGCAACCACAAAGCAGTTTGTTGGCACACAACCTTTCAATTATCTGCACTACTGATCCCCTCCATTAGCATGGATAAGAGAAAATGTGCAGCAAAGATAAGCCAGGGGGAGGAAAAAAGAACCAGTCTAGCCATAGATCTCTATAATTCCCTATTAGGATTTAGGAGCCGATCTCCTGGCTCCAGATTTACATCTTCAAAGAGAGCAGCTCTCGTTCTTCACGTGAGCTCTATACCTCTTCCACTTGATCACAATGGGTGTTAACTCTTCCTGGTTGTTTTTGTACTGTTACATAACCAATTTCTGTTTCAGAAGATATACCCAAGGGCTTTGCCTTCTGTATGCTGTAATATTTTAGCTCTGGCTTTAGCTTCGATGCTGTTTCTCTGTCTGGCAACGTTAAGAATTATTTCGGTTATTTGAGAGTCGTTGGAATGATAATAAAAGTCACACCTTATTTGACACCGAAGTCTTATTGTGAAATATGGAGGCAGCTTTTATTATATCTCATTTATTTATTTATTTAACAAGACTGTAGAGATTTCCCTTAGAAGTGTTATAAATTAGAAGAGGGATAAATTTATTGGTTTTCCTTTTGGCCACTGGAGGGCTCTCATATTTTTCCACTAATGAAATGGAAACATTGAACATGTCTAAAAACTAGAAATCAAAGATCAAAGTTTAAAGAAGAATCTTCTAGTTTGTGCACACAAAGTACATGAGATAGAAATTCGTCTTTTGAGACTTATGCTAAGACACTGGAGAGGATGCATCACACATTAAGGGAGAGGTGGACCAGCTCCTGTGCCCAGTTCTTTTATGCTATCAATATTCTGTTGCCTTTCTTGCTGTCAGTTGCTAATCTCCCAGCATCCTCTCCTTGAAATGGTGTTCCTAGGACAAAATACGGACTCCCAATATTTCTGGAATCATTCATTTTCTCTTATCAATGTCCTGTCTACTTTCACTCCAGAGTCTCCCCATGATGATTTTCTTAACTACTATAATATAGTGACTTAATTATAGTCACTATACTGTGACTATACTGTGTTCCATACATCCTTTTAGGAACTGCAGTAGTAGTTACAGAGACACGCAGAAATACGCTCATACATACTCATACATACTCATACACAGAAACACACACACACAGAAAGAAAGAAAGAGAGGGAGAAAGAAAGAAAGAAGGAAGAAAGGAAGGAAGGAAGGAATAAAGAAAGGAGGAAGTTGTGCAGACATTAGTGTTTCTGCATGAACTCAGGGAAATCATGAAATATTGTACTTGCTTGGAGATTTCACATGTCCTTATGATAATCATATTTATAGACCAAAGTATCGTGTCTCTATCTATGATTTCAGTTGTTTTGGATACCTATATGAGTTATACAAGGAACAGCAGGTATCTTGAAAAATCGTAAAAGTCATAGACATGAAAATGATATAATCATCTGTCTGCCATGAAATAGGAAGTTTATTTGGCTTTGAAAATACTCCCCAGTCATAACTACAGGTTGAAACAGGTTGAAAGTCTGGCTCTTTAGGAAGACATTTGAACAGACCCAGTCCATCTTTGGTCTATTGGGTTGAGGGGCTGGGGTAGGTGAAGTCAATCTAGAGAGTAAAAGGTTAGAACTGTACTCATCTAAGCATCAGGAAAGTTCTACAGCTTGAAATCAGTACAGAGACCCCAAGGTGCACCCTCAGCTGACCGCCTTCCCTCCTGAGGCAACTGAGCGAGCCACTGAAAAACTCATTGTTAGCTTTTTAGCAAGAGAAAGAAAGCCTCAAGCTTCAGCAACAGAGAGGTGTTAGAATAGCCTACCACCAGTCTTTTGTCAAGGTTATATTTCAGAGGTTTTTCTTATATGTATGTATTATGTGTATGTATGTATTAGGCATGTATGTAAATATGTATGTACATATTTTTCATAAATTCATACTTAGATAATACACTGTGATGATATGTTTTGGTATATATTTGTATTGGTCATCTATAGGCATCATGAACTCAATGTCTTGATAAGCACTCTGGCTTTGCTTGACTTCATTCAAATTCAACTTCAGCGCATAAGCTTCAGCCCTGGAGGGTTTTGTGTATAAGGTTCTGTCATAATTATTCACCCATCCAAGCTGTTGTTGAAAACTCTCATCTTTATATACAAAGTCTGGCTGTTTCACAGCGTCTTCCACTGAACTTCTAAATACATGATGATATGACCATTGGTGACTCCACGCCACGAAAGTTTTAAAAGTTCCAATTCATCAATAATAAGCAATTTAAAAGACAATAACAATGAAACAACAATAACAGTTCATTAATGGTGACAAATGTATTATTTTGCTAATTAAGATGAAAATAATAGGACATAGTTTAATAAGATAATAAAGTAGAACATCTTGCTATCTCCTCAACTTGTCTGTAAGCCTAAAACTGTTTCAAATTCAAAAGGTGAAATTAAAGGTATTGGTTGGTTATTTATTGAACTTAGGGTCAAAGACGAATGATGGCAGGAGTCTGGACTGAGAAATACAGGTATCTTAGAGCTGCTGCTGGATATGGAGACGGGTACCCATCAGTCCTAGGAGGGAGGAAAAAGCACCTCCTTTATTTAGGATAGTTTGGTATTCCCAACATGGTTCCTATCCATATCATGGGGCTTGCTACTCCCTCCCCAGAGTGTTTGCCTCTGCAAAGCACCAGTTTGCTTTTTTCTGGGATCCTAGTCATCAGATTAGCTTTCTAGATTTTTGTTGTTGTTGTCATTGTCCTTTGTGTTTGTTTTTGTTCCTTGCCTCTTTGCTTGAATTCTCATCTCTAGCCCTTCATCTGCTTCTTTATTTCAATCTCCTTTTTCTTTTGACATCTACAGAAATGCCTATGCTCTTGCTGTCATCCATTTGTGACTGATTAAAGATTACTGTGAGACCATTGGACTTTTGATAATGGAAGCTTCCCACCATTTCATGCAAAGATAGATGACGTAATGTCATTTAGAAGAATGAACTCTTATCCTGGGAATTTGCTGTTCCCCTGTCAAGGCCCAATTCTGTTTGCACATTTTCTGTCATTCTAGGAGGCCATACCATCTTGTATATCTATGTCCTTTGGTCCTTTGTTATGCTATTGTTACAAAGCCCTCCAAAGATTCAAACATAGGATACCTTAGTCCTTAATTCCCTGGTGTTCATACATGAATGAAATCTATAAACTCCAACCTTCCTTATGGATTGATTTGTTAGTGATTTATACATGAATGGACCACTGGGACGTAATGAAACTGAAGAAAGTGAGATCTAGTTAGAGGAGGTGGGACTTTGGAAAATATTATTTTGTCCCTAGTTGCCCCGCCTGTGCCTGTTCTCTCTCTCTCTCTCTCTCTCTCTCTCTCTCTCTCTCTCTCTCTCTCTCTCTCTCTCTCTCTTCTATAAAGTAAGCAACCTCTTCCACCACAGGCTCCTGGTGCCATAGTTTTCTTCTCCACCATGGCCCCAAAACTAGTACAGCCATTCAACTCTGAACTTAATCCCTTGATATCATGAGTGAAAATAAAAATCTTTCTTCTTTTAACCTGATTTAATCGCTGTAATGAGAAGCTGACTAACACAATTGGGTGCTGTATCCCAACGCCAAACAGAAACTATTGTTATTATTTCTCAAATAATATAGCATAGCAACTATTTATGTAAAATACACATTACTTTAGGAATAGTTAATGGAGAGATGATTTAAACTTTATAGGAAAATATGCACAAGTTATTTGTAAATCCTGTTGCCTTCTCAAAATAAGAAACCTGAGGTTAGAAAGACGCCTCAGCAACCAAGAGTACAATCCTTCCTTTCAGAGGACCCAGGTTCAATTCCTATCACTCACAACCATATGTAACTGTAGTTCCAGGAGATTTGATCATTTCTTCTGGCCTCTACAGGAACCAGGCACATATGTGGTATGCAAACATACATGCAGACAAAACAACCATAGGCATGTAAAATAGCAATTAAAATAACACAGACGAAAGACAGCTGACCAGCTGTAGATTTTACTATCCTGCAAGTTTGAGTAGAGGTTCCACAACCAATCTACTGTGAGAACCCATCGGGTCTACCTGCCACTTTGACCTGCAGTAACATCTCCTTTCTGTTAACACCGTTGAATGTCTTTCAAGTTCAACCTGAGTTTTTTCGACCCAGCATTTTTTTTAAGTCTCTAAACTATGTATTTTGCTTTGTCAGTATCCATTTTCTCTGTTTTCTTCCTGCTTCCTTTGAAGCTAGCTACCAGGTGATTTGTTTTGGCCAATGAAATAAGTCCTAAAAGGATGCAGGACACTTCCTTGTCGGAGCCTTTAATTGCTGGTATATAACTTGCTAGGCTTCTCTTCTCCTGCTGTGAAGATCATGGGAACATGAGTTGATTCAGAGGTGTCAGAAGATCAAAGTAGCCTGGAGTGCTGAGCCAACACATGGAAGACAGCTGCCCTGGAGAGTTGCCCAGACATGCAGGGGGCTATGTATGAGTGAGTAAATTTTGTTGTATTAAAAAGGAAACTAACATTGTGGGTATGTTTTTAACCATTGGGTAACCTAAAATATCTTGACTATTAGAGTTGAAAAGAAATCTCAAGGGCATACTACATTGTTAGTAATTGATGATATCTTAATGTATTACTTCTTCCAGAATATTTCCATGGTGATGTGTGATCTCAGGAGACAAGAGATCTTCGCTGAGAGGAATGATCTACTAATGATGGAGCAGGAGACCCTTGGGCATATTGAAGAAGGTGTCATTTGGAGATAAGGCAGTATTTCCATGCTGTCTAATCATACCATGATTGTGTCTGGCCAGATATCTGTACACAAACACATATAAAAAGCACAATTTTGGAAAGCACAGAAGCTGGAAGACCCAGTCTCTTGGTTCCTCCTTTAACACATATCATCAACATGGCAATCTTTTTTGATGACTCATTGTGTCATCAATATACCTTCTGTTTTTAATTTTGTATAGTACTGTCCTCCTTAGTAATATTCTTTGTCCTTTACATGCTGGGATCTAAGTTTTAATGTATGATTTTATTGTTATCAGGCACATAGGTGGAAAATGAGAGCATCACAGGTCAAATCCAAGTCCTCTGGAGAATAGATACACATCACTTTGAGCTCACCATTGCAGTCAAGGACCCATTTAAACATACTTCCTCCACAACTGTCTTCCTTGAAAGTTTCCAACGTGAACTATTACCTTTTTTCATCCTTATTCTTACACAGAACACAGTAAACCTGTTTTCCAGTGTTCTCCTAGTCCAACCAAGATCTGTCTCTTGGTATTTAGGCCCCAGCAGTTTGTTCCCAGGGCTTCAGTTTTGTTCTTTAGCATGTGTTGGAAGTGGCCTGACATGGCTTCCAAGGTCAGGTCATGAGAAGTCTGACATCTTCCTCAGCCTCTAGAATCACTGCCTCTTAGAACGCATCCTACAAAGAAGGCCAAACTCGATGCAGCATTTGACCACCCAAGACTATGAGTTTCTGAGGAAGTGCAAGGAGACCATGAAGAGGACAAGTTGAAACAGGCAGATGCCTGAGCTGCTACAACCATTGCTAGCTCAATCTGTAGAAGCAACATAGACAAGAAAAGAAAGGAAACCCTCTGCTTGTCCTAGATGACTCCAGCCATCTCTAATTGCCGTCTCTCAGGAACTGCCTGAAACCCAACAGGTAGGAATCACCCTGTGAGACAGTCAAACCACACACCCCCAGTTAAGTGATACTAGACCACTTGATTTTAGGTAACTAAGGTTTTGGGAGGCTCACTTTACCTTGATAAATATTTGGAGCTGAAACTCGCCTTGTAGGCCCTTCTCCACAGGCTGATTTTGTGTTGCTGCTATACCCTTTATTTCTTAATTAACAATTTATACAAAATTACCTCATTGATACCATGATAATTGATACCGTAAGAATTTGGAGGACCTTTTTCCCCATCTAAAATGAGAACTGCCCCATCTTCATTTTGTACTTGGGGCATAGCAGGATGTCAACAAATGTTCCTTTATCAATATTGCTAAGCTATTTGAAGTTGGGAACTACATAACTCCCACCAACATATCTAGCCTGCCAGCGTTTGCTATCTCCCACAATGCCTCTGTTTGTGGCTGACTTCTGAGGGTGTTTACTCTTCATCTGCCTCATCACCTGCTTGGTCTAACCTGAATGCCTCTTTAACTCCCTTTGTAGTCTGTTTTCTACAACTCCCTACCTTGCATGGTCCACAAGCCCCAAGACTTTAGCAGCTAAAGTTTAGCCTGAGAGGGCCAGACACATTAATCTGGATATTTAATCATCCTGTTCTCTGAAGTAGGGACATCCTCCTTCATTGGGTCCATCCAACTTTGTGAAGACCTTCAGCGGAATCTAGCTAAGAGATATCCTTAAGCCTTCCCCGTTCCAGCCCATGGTCCCTTTTCTTGGATTCCTCTTGAGTCCTTTTCCCTCAGTGTTTTAATGCTCTGACCATTGGCTATTAGGTCTCAGCCAGCAAGCCCTGCAAGATTGGAGACTATAGCCTACTTAACTTTGCCTTACTTGCACAGTAAATGGCACAGGCATGGTGATCAATAAATGAGTGTGGGGTGATTGAACGCATTTTACAAGGAAAGAACAATCACGGGTGAGATAAGACATAAACACAAGGCTGGTCCTTTGTCACCGCAAAGTGCTGTTGATGTACCATGGCCACTCAGCTCCATGGCTGCTCCTGCCTGTCTCTTGCCTTTCATCTTTCTCCACACAGCCAACAGCCATTCTTCTAATCAATGCGGCTGCCTGTCTTGGAACCCTCTCTAGTTTGTACTTGGTTAGGTTTTTTTTTTTTTTTTGTCCTGAGATGCCTGAAGCCTCTTCATGTTCAGCCCAAAAATAGCTCTGACCTTTCAGCTGCTGTGTCACCTGGCAGCTCATATCTGATTTCCGTTTGCAAGAACCTGGCTGCCTGGCTTTTAGCATTTCTGCTGTCCAGGTTTCTCTTGCTGCTTGCTGGGTTACTGATTGTGTTTTTCCCTCAGAGAATCTGGTTTCCACTTTTTTTTTTTCCTGATTTGAACTCTGTCTGACTGTTTATTTCTTTCCCCCCAAGCATTCAATGGTGCGTGATGGTGGCTTGAGGTTGGGGGGGAAGACAGGGTCGGGAAATGGGAAAGGCTATTGCTTGGTGATTTCTCTTTTGTGGGGGAGCCCACCTAAGACCTGGAAAATAGTGCTATGTGAGCTTATTCTGCTCTCTTTCCCTCCCAGGACAAACTGTCCCCAGCTTCTTTTTCAGACTTCACACAGGGAAAGGGAAGTGATTTGTTGTACTGGGGTTTCGGGTTATTGGTTTCTTTCTTCTTTGTTCTTTCTGTTTTATTTTTTCTTCTTAGGTTTCTTTTTCTCTTTCTTTCTTTCTTCCTTCCTTCCTTCCTTCCTTCCTTCCTTTCTTCCTTCCTTTCTTTCTTTCTTTTACCCATTTAATATAATATCTACCCCATGATCATCTACAAACCTGAGTTAATTCAAAGACACTGTTAGGAACTGTCTTTCTCAAGTGCTAGTCACATACTCCAGCTAATATCTTCTACAAAATGGCTTCCAATGGAGAAAGAGAAGGAAAATTTATATCGTGCCCACTTCCTGTGAGTCTATGAGTCAATCAGTGCTTTAATAACATGCATGCTTCACATATCCAGGGACCAAAGCTCTGCCTCAGCCTTGAATCTATAATGTCAACATTGTCAATAACTATGGATGTTATTTTGAAAAAGCATAAATAGAACTGTGCATGCAAGGTAGACCTGGGAGGACTGTCAGAAATTCAAGGCCAGCCTGGTCTACATTGAGATCTCCAGCTAGGTTATAGTAGAATAACACCTAATCTAAATGACAAGAGCAAATATAATTTCTAGAATGTTTGTGTATCGACTCAATGATTTTAAAGGAGCTCTTTGTTCTATGTAAAGAAGCCTTTCTTATTTTCTCACGTATTTAAAATTCAACTTATTCTTCAAGGTGAATCTCTGATGGCATGTCATGAAATGCCACCTTGTGACATACATGTCACCCTCACCCTCTCCTCCATTGTCCTGCAGCTATGCTTTGTATACATGGAACAGCTAGCAATGAATTTTATAGCCAAGTTACCTGTGGAAGCATTGTCTCCTAACTAACAATCTCCATTGGGATTTCTCCTGTCCTTTGACTTCTACCAAGGAAAGGACGAAATCTTGATAACGTATGTTGGCATGGTTTACTATGATTCTGCTTCCAAAGTGGAGAAAAAAAATGCACAAGGTGGTAAGCCCTTTTGACAGTCTAAGATCCTCCAACTACTGCTGATTGGAGGTTAAGCAATTGTCCCTTTATCCACTCTTGAGTGCTTCACAACTGAGACTACGGATATGGGAGTGGGGTGAGAAAGCGAAGAATGGTGCTAGCCTTCAATCAGGAAGTTGAATATTTTACCCCAATCAGACTAATTCATGGCATCTCCCAATAATAATGTTAACAGTTTTGATTTTTAATACTTGATGTTTGAGAATACTTAAATGCAGATACTATGGTTAGTGATATTTAGGTAATAGAGAACTTAGATTTTATGAGAGGAGTTGTCTTTATGACATCATCATCAAACCCGGCTTTCTGATCACCACCATCATCACCCAGTGGATGAGGAAGTTAGGGTTCTGGCTGGAAAGATTAAGCAGTTTCCCAAGCTTATGTAACTAAGGAATTGCAGGGATTGACTTTAATTTCATACCAGCTAAGGCCAGATTTGTGGTTGTAAGGAACACACCAATTTGTCTTTCCCTGTAGGTGGGGAATCCTTTATTATCCTGTGTCATAGGTCCCTTTGATTATGAATGGATATAGAAGGTTGTTGAACATGGTTGTCATGTCATAAAAGGATTACTACAGACAGTGCCAAAGAGCAGAGTTACTGTGATTGCTACATCAATAAATGACATTTAGACTGTATAAGCGACTTCTACTTATCAGGATCTCTTCACTTTCTAAACAAACATCTCTACCACTGTTAATCTGCCTTCAAGGAGAGCACCAGAATGTTTATTAAACACATGAAGTAACTGAAAGCCAGGGAGGTTGAAGAGCTGCGTGGAGCCCAGCAGCCAATCAGTGATAAGGAGTCAGGGCTTGCAGGGATGACTTTGATGAAACCACACAGTGACTTCTTTATGAAGAATAGATGCGCTTATGTGTGGGCTCAGTCCCCTCTTCCAACTTAAGGAAAGCCTTTATTTTTATTGTTAGTGCTTTTTTTTTCCATCTCAAGGCCACTTTGAACCTGGGGATTGTTGTTCAGTCCTCTCTGGTCCTAATCCTATTTTTCCAGAATTTTGGAGGCATGGTTGAGTATAATTGTGTTGGACACCAAATTGAAATTTTCTATTTATCCTACTAACTGAACAACTGAAAGACATGACAATTTCTTACTCAACATTGAAAACTCAATTCCTGGTAAATAGAAGGTCAATAAATGTTGAAGAAAACAGCTCTTTCCCCTGTCATTCTCTATGGTTTTACTGATAGCCTGCCTTCTGTCTTCTGTTATCATTTTATCACCTGCCTTATTTTGTTTTCTAATCTTGGAACTGTGGTGGCACCCACAGTCACTGTCAACCCCACGGGAGCATTCTGATGCTAACCGATCCTTAGGGAAGAGGAGTCAAAGCAGGGTCTGTTGCTTTGGGAGCCGGGTTTTCCGCCTCCTCATATAGCGCCAGCTATCATACTCCATCCTAGCAGCACTTGTGTTCAAATTCATTCATTACTGAAGATTAATCAATAATTAAGCATTCTATAGCCACCCAGAGGCCATTTCATGGTGCAGTGGCATATTTATTACCTTATTCAGTGAAGGGACTCAGGAGCGATCTGGTACTGCTCACAGTTCGACCAGAAGACGCCTGACTGACAGTCTAGGACTCTCAGCATCTCCCTACTGGCCCTTCTCCCACGCCTCAACCCAGTCCCTCTGGCAAAGCTGCTGTCTGCACTAGCCCAGACCTCTCAATCTGTCCCTTTTAGACAGTCAGCTCGGGTTCCTCAAGCTGATTTGTGCTGAGGTTGGGATGAAGCCAGACAGCTTGGGAACAGTGCCCTCGGTGGCAACAATGAAGCCTGTAGGATTGCCCTGGCAGCAGCCGGTACTTGTTGCTCACCGGAGGCACTGCCATCAAGTTCAACGCTCTTTTCCCTGGTGTAGGGGGAAGGTACCCCAGTGTGCTTTGAAAAGTGCAAATGGAAATGGATATTAATACTGCACATCACACAAAGCTGGAGCATGCAAAGTTGCTAGGGAACGGTTCCCTCAAAATCGGGTGTACTATGCAAGTCCACAGTATACACCAGACTTGGGAGTGGCCTTCTGATTGACTGGCACTTGTGATTCTGACTCTGGTTCTAATTGCTGGGTTTTGCCTGATACATTCTATTGCAGGCCACATCCCTAGTTTCTAACTGTAGCTAAATTTTATTTTTAGGAAAAAACATGTTTTTTCAGGTCCATAGTAGTATCGATCTGGAGCAAAATCTGAATCAACTGAGATATTCCCCCTCAAGGCTGCCTAGACTTCATGTTTTCGTACACATGAAGAGGAGAAGGCTGCTCACTATAGGGGTCTCTTTAAATGTCTCCTTCTAGCAACATTTTGATCCCTTCTTCATCTGTTTAAAAAAAAAAAACAGTGACAGCATAACCAAAGCCTGATGGGATGTACAAACCCCCTTTATGCACAGGGTTATGCCTATACTCTGACATGCTGGACCTTTATTTATGAGCAAACTAACAATATTAATGGCGAAGACATAGCATTAGCCATTGGTGTTTAAGAGAAGACTGTGCACTCACGAAGACATTCTCTTTTAGGATAAGAGTTCTCAAAAGAATGTTGTCATTGCCACAGGCACTATGCACGGAGATTTCATAAGGCATTTGACAAGTCTGGGTTTATCTGTAGAGGACAAGGACAGGGCAAAATTAAATAGGCAGGCTTTCAGTATGTGATGGGTTTTGTTGTTGTTGTTGTTGTTTTGGTTTGGTTTGGTTTTTTTAAGCAAAAGTAGCCATTGTTGGTGGAATGCATTTTAAGGGCCAGTCTTCCTTTGCACCTCTCATCTGCCTCTAACTGAGTTGTGGAGATGAACACCCTTTTACTTGGAACTGTCCATCAGGTGGGAGAGATAGGCGAATCCTCAGAGCTGACTAGTCTTTTTATCCCCTTACAAGCAAGATAAAAAGATATGGAGAATGTCGGAAGAGTCATAACTTACATTGTCCTCTTGATTCTTCATGGACATATGCATACATACATACATACATACATACATGTATACCTATACATATATGCATATATGATGCATACACACATACACACACACACACACACACACACACAAGACTACCTACAAAACTGTATCCTTTTAGTTTTTTCAAAAGATACGATTTTAAAAAGTTTTCCCATGGTTCTAATTGATTGTTCAGAAATAGGCAAAGGAGTTACCTGCTTTCAGTTTTCAGGATGTTAGATGGACACAGCATAAAGTCTTCTTTTATTATAAAATCCTTAATCCCAACCACGAAGCATCATTTCTTAACACCATCACCTTGCTTTCCCCTGATCTTGTGCAAGCTACTCAAGCCCTAATCCTACCACCTCCATCCATTGTTGGACCCCGCATTCTGTTATAACTCTTGTTTAATCTTGCCTTTTGTCCTTCCCTTCCTTTACCTCACACAAGCTAAAGCTACTGTCTCTGAGTCCTCCCTCATCATTTACCTTCCAATCTCCCCTGGTCCCATCAACAAACTGGAAATCTCCCAGGACATCTCAAGAAAGCACCATCTTTCTGAGGCTCTTCTTTAGTCTATTACCTAGTAGGCTTCTTTTTTTCTTTTCACTTCTACATTCTCTTGACCCTCAAAGAAGCTCTTTATGTTAGGAAAATCGGGATGTGGCTTTTTTATGATAGGGAGCACTAAACACATCCAACTTGGTTTTATACTGAATTGGGCATTCAGCAATCCTTCATGGTTTTGTCTTCCTTTTCTTCTTGACTCTTCATAGGCATAGTTATGTTACTAGAGGATAGGACATCTGGCTGGAAGTGTGTTGGAGGGTCAGTATGCCTCTTCATGAAATTCTTAGATAAATAGCCTACAGTTCTGCACTGGCCAGTATTCACTTTATCCTGATATTGAGAGGAAGCCATCAGACTGTTCTCAGTCAAATCTGCCCTGCTTTGGATGCTTTTCCTACACATTCTTAGAGTCTAAAGCATGTTGTGAGATAAACCATTCACCCATGTGTTTTCTTCTAGACAATGAAACTGGCCCATTCATACACTGTACTAACACCAAAATTACACAGGAACCTTGTCATCTAGACAAGCATAAGACTTCTTTATGCCATGTTAGACATCAGAGAAACCTGGAGTTACATAATCTGATTTAGGAAACTCTAGACTAGAGTGCCTATTGCTCGCACCTTCAATGCTTACTTGATTTGCCTGAGTGCTTGACCATTTCTAGCATTCTCTCTCCTCCCATTGATGCTAAAAGCAATTAAAGCATCAGAGCTGAAGGTATGATCCAAAATTCCTCAATTCATCACCCTATGCTTGACCTCCATACCATGTTCCATCTCCCTTGGGAAAAGTGCCAAGTCAGAGGTAGCTTTCAGGACTGAGACCCAATTAGATTTATCACTGAAAGGAACAAAATAACCCAGGCCACTTAGTGCCAGTTATACAAAAGGGAAAAAGGTTGACTCTTAATTGAAAAAGAAAAGTAAAATTTAGATCAAGCAGTCTGCCTGTGATGTGTCTTAATCCAGAATGTACAGTTGAAGCTTCCCACGGACTTGTCCCATGTTTATGTCTGCAGTCCACTTTGTGTCTTTAGTGTTGACTTTATCACATTCACAGCTATGAGAAAATTAAGGAAAAGGATCACCCTCTTTAGTGGGTTTGAACATTGGCCATCCCATCTCAGGCAAGGACTCAAAACATCGAACCAATCGACTGGCACAGACACTTATATAAGCTAAGAATGACAGATAGGTTCTTCCTTTCATCAAATATGCCATTATCCGAGCACACCTGGCAGGGTCTCAAATGCTGCACTCTTAGAAGTCGAATCAGACCTCTGTCTGGTAAACTCAGACATTCCTAAAGAAAGAGCTAAAGTCTGTTTCCCTTCTCTCAGGTTGGAGAACTACATAACTCACAGTTTCTAATACTGGGTCCTGCTGGTGTCAGTGTCCACCTCAGGAAAATATTCTGAGATGACACTGAGAACTACTTTGGAATGGGCCATGTGACTTTGCCTGATCTTTTTGCCTGTAGAGTCAGTGTCACCCTTAGCTCCCTGGTCTCTGCTATATTGAAGTTAAAGGTTCCTCCCACAAAGGGAAGAGAGGAAAAGGGGCAGACAGCTTCACCTCAACACTCACACCACAGCCACTGTCGTCATCTTGACTGCTGAGAACAAGAGCCAGTTAGGTATTCACACAGCTCAGATTCTACAAACATTGTTGTTGGGTCAAGTTGTCTGCTCCAGTAACCCAGAGCTTGGGGGATGGAAACAGGAGAATCAGGAATGCAAGATTGTTCTTGGCCGTAATAGTGAGTTCAAGGCTAGCCTGGGCTATGTGAAACTCTACAGTTCACCCCTCCCAATTAGAACAGTGCCAGGAGAAACGAGATAATGATTCACTGAGTAAAGCCACTTACCATCAAGCTTGATGACCTTAATCAATCCTGAAGACCCATATTTTAAAGGGGAAGAACCAACTGTCAATTTTCTTTGGACAACTACATGTGTGTCATAGCATGAGAACTGTGGAAAATGCATAAGCATGCAGACACACATTTATAATAAAGAAAAATGTATTTTAAAAATACAAAAGCAAAAGTAAATAAAAAAAAGCAAAAATAAATCAAAGAGAGCAAAGAAAACATAGGACTAGGAAGATGACTCAGCTACAAAATTACAACCTGAATGCCAGCCCTCATAATCCACATGAAAAAGTAGGTATGGTGGTACACACTTGTAATGCTAACATTTGAGAAGTGGAGACACGTCAGTCTCTGGGGCATGCTAGTCCGTCTGAAGAGCCTACCTAGTGAGCTACAGGTCAGAGATAAACCCTAACTCAAAAAATAAAGTTAGAGGATTCCTGCGAAATAACAGCCAAGGTTATCCTCTGGCTTTCACACAAAATGCATGTGTGCATATGAACGAAAATGAACACACGCAGCCAATAAAAACACTGGTATTTGCCCACAGTAAATTAAATTTTTAAAAAAATGTGTTCTTCCTAACAAAGGAGATGGAAATCTGATGCTTCTGCCTCTTGCCTTACTACTAAATGATTGGCCAGGAGCACACAAGTGGGTGGATGAAGACCCTGGGAAACCCAGGTCCAAAATAGCTTCTGCCTGCAGTGAAGTGGAGGTTGTGTGTACACTTTCAGCTCACCCATGCCCAGACTGTACTGTCTCCATGGAGCAACGGGAAGGGAAAAACCGAAGAATAACTAATATTTGAGATTTTCATGACTATCAGGCATCTCCTGGGATCTAATTTTAAAACAGCAAGTAAAATCATTTTTATGAGCATACGTTACTTAATTTGCTTAAAAATTATTCGCAAAAGCAGAGGTTATAAGACTCACAGCATTAGACTTCTATCTAATGCAACTGATCTGAGTCTATCTCATTTAAAAGAAGTTTACCTTGCAAAAATTAGGATGAGCACAGTGAAAAAAATTCTGATTATTCCTGTTATTATTATCATGATTAGTGTTGTTTTCAGTCTAAACATCAGAGGCCTTAGCTGCAAGTGTTGTAGAGAGAGGAACCAGACAAACTGTAGCATGGAATATTTTGTTTCATTAAATATAAAGGAGTGCCAGAGAGAAAACTTAGAAATCTTTGTTCTCACACAGAAGCACAGTAGGCAGTGCGTTAGTTTCTCTGTTCATGGATGGTAGAAAGTTGAGAGTACAGAATGCAGGACAAAATGATTCGGCATCAAGAGCTGGGTGTGGTGACTTGAGGTCAGAGCTGGGTGTGGTGTGGTGGCTCATATCTGTCATTCCAGCGTTTGAGAGGAAGAGAGAGGAGGATCAGTAGTTCAAGGTTATCCTTGGTTACATAGTAAGTTCCAGGCCAGCTACACATGACCTGGGACCCTGAAATGGAATGGACGGAGATAAGTTTAAAAAGGCAAGCAGAACTGAAATCAATTAAGTTTTATCTAATGCACATCAGTGCTGCCACATGAAAAAATCCTAACCATCAGAATTTAAGTCTGTAGTAGAATTTTATGAATATTAGATTCGATTTCACAGTGAAATATGATGTACCATAATCCTGAACTATAACCCTTTGAACAAATGGTCTCTTACTGAGAAAAGTCAAAAGTTTGACTTCCTCCTCTTTCACAGTAACAGAAAAGATGAAAGTTGGTTATCTGTGAGCCTCACTCTCATGAGAGCAAGAAGCTCTTTTGCTGTGAGAAGCTCACAGAAGTCTACGTTCCACTCAAAACAGATGGCTCTGTTCCTAGTTCACACTGTACTTTCCTACCTCTAAGCCTGGTGTTTGTGTGGAATAATGAGTCCCATAAGTTTGGGCCTGATAATGTTTTTATAATGTAAAGGAAGAAAGCCAGGGAGAATGGATCCGTGCATTCCCCTAATGAAAAGTTGGCCTGTCTGTTTTTATCAGCCTAATGAAGCCTTGGCCTCATTCTATTGCCTAGTGCAAGCCTCGCTGTGGGGACAGCAAGTGCTTTCCAACACATCCCCTCCACAGATGCTATCTGCCAGCTCTCTTAGTGGAAGAGTTCATTTGAAAGGGATCCTGGCTCGATTGAGGCTTTGTGAGCCTCCCAGCCTCATTACAAACCAATGGAGATGAACTGACTGCGTAGTACTCAAAAACCAATGCGACAAAAGCTGACTAATTACACACGGAGGGTCTGGGAGACTCCTGGGTGCTGGGCCTCCTTTTGTTTTACATTTCACCCCCTTTCCTACTTCTGTCCTCTTCCTGGCCACCCCAACCCAATCCAAATTTTGTGGCAATACTCAAGTGCTGTAGAGGCCCTCTCTTGCCTCTCCTATTTATTCTATTTTATTCATATCATATTATAATTATAGATATCTATTATCTACTATAATAGATATATTATGATTTAATATAAATAATGTATTAATAATATCTATAATCTTCTATTCTATCCTATTCTATTCAATTTCCTCTATTCTATATAAACACATATCCAAGATATGTTTCTTAGTAGATGTTGTGCCCTTTATGACATGACCTCACCCAAAGCTACTTAACTTCTGTTTTTCACCTTAGTGTATTTCTTCGTGCTTCATGTATAACAGTTACAGGATCTTGACCTCCTTACCCCAAGATATACCCTCGTAGCAAGGCAAAGTGAATCAGAATCTCTGGACCTTCCTTTATGGAAAGAGCTGGAGTTTATGAATATATACACTCCCTCTCTTCTTGTCTCATTGTTACTTGTCTCCAAGGAAATTATAAAATGTCTTTACATTCCATATTTGGAGACAGGTAGCTGTCAATTCTTTATCATGACATGATAAGAACCCTCATATGGGAGCGAGAAAAAAAATCAACAAAAATGGAGGGGACTTCAAATATTGTAAATTCAAGCATATGACCCTGAAGTCTAGATCTGGGGAGTATACCCTGCTTTGAGAGATTAGGACATTTTCTACTTTTAAGACTTCACCTCATCATCTTTCTCTGCTGAAATAATCATAGTAACTTGGTGTGTCTGCTTCACAGATCCAGACTCTTCTGGAAGAAGCTTAGAGTTCGGGATCACAACTTCAAAGGTAGGAGCAAGGCTTTAAAGTATACAAGAGCTGTGGTCCTCAATATACTAATGCTCTGATGCTTTAATAAGGTTCCTCATATTGTGGTGACCCCCAACCACAAAATTATTTCATTCAGTAATTGTGGATTCATATTCAGTATTCAGCTGATATGGATACATATTCACTCTGAGTTCATTGCAGTTTACATGTAATATTTCACTGAAACTCCAGAATAATCATAAGAAGAAGGATCATTAAATATGTATGCTTTACATACATGGGAATAATAGAAAAACAATCCCCATATCACAAATTTAGTAAGGAAGACTTAAATGGAAGGGTAAATAATTCTCTAAACACAGTGTGTAAGCTAAAACACCAAGGAGCAAATAAAATAATTCTAGGAAACTAGGAGAGGGTGTAGAGAGTCCTCAATCACAACCAGCCCTTCTCTAACCCTACATCTAGCAAAGAGATTTTTTTACCTGTGAGTTCCAATCCCCACAGGATTGTATGTCAGACATCCTGCATATTGGATATTTACATTATGATTCATAATAGTAGTAAAATTACAGTTAAGATACAATAACAAAATAATTTTATAGTTGTGGGTCACCACAATGTGAGGAACATTATTAAAGTGAAACAGCATTAAATATGTTGAGAACCACAGCTCTGAAGTTGTGACCCTGAACACTAAGAAAGGAGGCAGGACCTGGGGGGCAGACACAGCAAATTTAAACTCAGATCCCTCATTAGCAGTCCGGTGCAACTGAAGAATTTACCTAATGTTCTTGATTTTGTACTTTCCCATCTGAAAAAAAAAAAAGAATATCGATGCCAGGATCATGCAATTAATGGAATTAAATGTGAGTAGAACTGATCTGCATTTGAAATGCTGCCTCCTCTGTCACCCTTCTCCCTTCCTCCCAAATTGTCCAAGAAAAAGCCACCAAACTGAGGCACACTCACGACATCCTGAACTTATTGTGTCATTTCTCCCAGGGGACTTGCCCTTTAAACCAACTGGAATGCTTTAGGCCCAAAGGAATGCATTTCTGGAGTTTATTTATTAGAAATAGATGTTATGCATGTTCAAAATCTTTCCATGTAATGGATATGCTTCCCTGACAGTGAGTAAAAGGAAAAGGTGAGTAAAAGTGTCAATGTGTCACACAACTTGGAAATAGTTTTTCTCATCTTTCAACACAAGGTACTAACGACGCAACTTGCGAAGATCTTGGGAAAAGTATGGATACCGACACACGGTCGACGGGATTCTTTCACTTAGGAAGCTGGCTTCCATTCCAGCTTCCTGTTCTCAGTTCTGCCTTTTCTATTTCTCTCCCTTGCACAGGGAGTCAGGAGTTCTCGTTGGCCCTATAAAACAAGGGTATCTTCAATGAACAGCGATCCAGTAAAGAATGACCACAGCAGAAGAGATTATAAATTGCTGTAGAATTATTTTCTCCACCAGTTTCCAAACTGTTAGGATGTCAGGAGACAAGCTGCACAGCCCTTTGACAGTTGTGAGTTCCAAAGAAATTTCCTCCTGGATTTATGGAATCTGTCACTACCCTTCGCTACGTTCATATGTATATAAGGCTGGACTGCCTCGCCAAATCAAACTTTCAACAGTCAATTGACCTTCTCCAGTTCAAGACAAGAACTGAGCTCAAGAGAAATGACTCTATTCTGATCTCAGAGTATGATTATTCCCTCGGGACAGGATGTGCCTCATGGGAAGTTCATGGTCAAAGCCAATCCAGCCACAAGCGCAGAACCACATCCAACAGTGAGTTATAACCCTGAGCGGCAAGCGTTGCTCATTTTGCAATTACGACTGGGCTGGGAATGGTGTGTCTGGCAGACCAGAGCTGCATATCTCTTTGGTCTTGACTTCTCCTCCTAGCTCACAGTTAAATGAATCTGCTTTATTCATTCAAGAACATGTAGCAAACCACCTCCTATGCCAGGTCTTCAGGATGGGGTCACACTAAAAACCTACTGATGCTTGATCTTACCAAGTGGTCTATCAGCTTTCAAGAGAAGTGTGTGCATAAAAGTAGGGCCAGATGGCATCTTCAGCCCTCCACGAACAATGTCAGTGTCAAGTATCAAAGAGACACTGACAAACCTTTCTCAGGAGTCCCTACTCCGTTTATGCATGAACTGGAGTCCCTGTCTAGAGAGATAGTTCAGTTGATGAAATGCAAGTTTGAGAACCCAGGTTCGATCTTCTGAAGCCATGTAGAACAGTCAAGTATGGAGGTACCTGAAGGCACTCCCTGAGCTGGGGAGGAAGAGACAGACAGGCTGGTATTTGGGGCTTCCTAACGAAACAAGGTAGCCTAACTAGTGAGCTCTTGGTACAGTGAGAGATCCTGTCTCAAAAAAATTAAGGCTAGAACAACTGGGGAAGGCTTTCTGTGTCAACCTCTGACTTCCCCCACATATGTACACCTCCCATATGTGTGTGTGTGTGTGTGTGTGTGTGTGTGTGTGTATGTGTGTGTGTATACATGTGTGTGTATGTGTGTGTGTATGTGTGTGTGTATACATGTGTGTATGTGTATGTGTATATGTGTGTGTATATGTATGTATATATATGTGTATATATATATATATATATGTATGTATGTATGTATATTCTGACCCTATCTCCCAAAATTCCAAAGTCTCTTAAAGGAGGCTAAAGTTTAGTTATCCAGTTTTTCTCTATTTACTATATTTTGATTGATTTAAAAAAATGTTAATGTTTGCCTTACATATACTAATAGTGACAGAAGTGACTAAGATGTTGATCATCAATTTCTACCTTCACAAAGGAGACACTAGTTGTTTCTTAGACAAAGAGGATGCACTGCCAGGGAGGAAGAGCAGGGGCCAAACGGGTGTGGTCACCTTTTTTTCTCTGCTGGGCACTGACTGGTCTTAACAAACCTTTCACTATTGGCTGGCTTACAGTCTACCTAAAAAGGACAAATTGTCCAAAGAACTCTCAGGCATCTTCAATCCAGTTCTCCCTTGCATCAACATCTTCTATGACATTGTTCATCTCTCAAAGCTAGCAAATGAATTTAAGCCCCCAAACCCACAGAATTCATTAAGGCTTTACAAGTTTTTTCCAATCAGGGTCTCCTTCACTCTACCATCAGAAGACAATCTACAATGTGATATCACACTGAGCGACACCATTTGCTTAGGTATTCTCAACATTACTGACTCTTAAATTTTGCATCTGACATCCCAATGCACTCTAGTACATAGGAAAGTGTTAGAGTTGTAATGGAAATTTCCTTTAATGCATTTAAGATGGAGCCAAAGTATAATCAGTTATTTTTTAATCTATTAACTATGGTCCTTTAATTAAGGATGCTAAGGTCCATTGGTGAAGGGGAGAGAAGCTATTGACTACAGAGAATACTACGTCACTCAGGAGGTGCAACCCTCAGGGATTATTCTCTTGCAGTACAAAATGAGGCGAGAAACTCTGGGTATAGGCCACCTTGCGAAATCAACATGTAAAAAAGTTATGCTGTTCTACCATCTTGGAGCATGGAAAAATCAAACATTTTCTGATGTTATAAATAACTGTGACAGGGCTAAATCTGTCCCTAAAATCTACAACCAGGCACCACATGCTCTGTTCTTATACTAGAAAGAACAGAACTGACAAAGAAGGTCACCCCAAAAACAAATAGTACATTTAAAATTATTTCTAAAATGAAAATATAATTACATCATTTTCCTCCTTCCTGTTTCTTCTTCTAATCTCTCTCATATGCATCCCAGTCTCTTAAGCTATGGACTTTTTCTTTAATCATTTACATACACACACACACACACACACACACACACACACACACACACACCACATATACACACACACTTAATAGATATAATATTGCTTTTTTATATTTAAGAGATGACCACTTGGTACTGGCTAGTCAACCGAGGGCTATTTCCTGGGGAAGAATATTTCTCTTGCTCTACTCTGAGAGTGATCTTAATTGTATCAGCTCCCAAACTGATATCCTAGTGCAATGCTTATGTCTAGATTTCTCTACAACCCATCCAAACATCATAATCTCTAAACTGCATTAAATAATAAATCATAAATAATCAAGGAGTTATGACACCTTAATTTCAGAAGATTTATGGAATGATTTAGTACTATATGTATGATTTCCCATGCTGTGCTACAGCAGACTTATTCACGTCTCTGTAACACCCCCTCTTTTTTCACCTTGGGTTCCATTTTTGTCCCCATTTCCAGGGAATATTGTGACCTTGCTCATTTTGTGACAAAATGCCTATCAAATGTGACTTAGGAAAGACGACGTTTCTTTTGGTTTACAGGACAAGGAGATACAATCCACCAGGTCAGGCAGGTGTGGTGGCACAAGCAGGAGGTATCTGGCTAATTGCCCCCTCCTTTTGCCAAGTGGAGAGAGGGGAAGGCTGGTGTTCAGTTTGCTTTTCCTCACTCTGAGACACTAGTTCATAGAGTAGTACGCCATCGTTGGAATAGTTCTCCCTGATCAGTTATACCAGGTACCATGTACTCGGCACACTTTACGTATTTCCACAGAAAATCTAAATCCTATCAAGTTGACAATTGACTTAAACCATCTCATGGGATAAAATCCTTTATCTTACCTCTCTGAATTTGGTGCTAATGTTTGTTTTCTTGGGTCTAATTATTAAGTTTTCCTTAAACAGCTTATAATCAGATATTTGCCCTAGCTAGAACTACCTGAGCTCAGAGCTGTTGCATCATCAGTTCCTCTAATCTTACACTGCCCACACTCCCTGATCCCATGAGGAAGCCAGGCCATTGCATCATACTATGTGCAAGTGCTTGCTGCCTTTGTATGCTATGTGCATACAAAGCACAGTGCTGCCTGAAATGGTGGGGGATGGTGCTCTAGCCCAGTTGTGGAATTTCTAGACCTGGTAACCATTTACTACAAAGGAAAATCCAATCCAAACACACCAGTGTCTGCCAGAATCATGCTGGTTTGGAACCACGTTGGAGGTAGGAGGAGCCATTCAGTGGGACGTTAGATCTGCTAGTGGAATTGAAGAAGCACCTGATAGCACCAGGGAAGAGAAAGAAAGTGGGAGAGCAAAGGAGGTCAGGGAAGACCAAGTCAGGAATCATCAATCCATGAAGTATGTTCTGTTCATCTGCGGCACTGCCGTATTGAAAATATATACTTTTTAATCTTCCATTACATTTTTATCCTTTCTGTGTGTGCATGGGTGACCACGTGTGTGAGCAATCCCATGTATGTCGTATTGTATTGGTGGAGGTCAGAGGACAGTTTTCAGGGATTGAACCAGGGTCAAGCACTTTAACCCACTGAGCCTTTTCACTGGCTTCACCTCCAAAATATATATGTACACACACACACACACACACTCACATCTATTTGTGTGTCTGTCTTCCTTCCTTCCTTCCTTCCTTCCTTTTATTTTTTCTTTTCTTCTTTGCTTATAAAAGCAAAATTTATTATCCCATAATTAGCCAGAGGTCCTCAGATGATGCCATACCTCTCCAGTGGACTAAGCTACTGAGGTGGGCACTTTAAGCTGGGTGTCTGGGCAGAGGGAAGACAGCAGACATTGTGTTTGAGAGGCCAAGGTTCTCATGTCAGGGTTTAGGCTTCAGAAGTGGCCCCAGAAGTTGGAGGATTGAATGATGAGCCTTGAAACCCAGTGCTGTTGTGGTACAAACCGTGAACCACTGTGGCTGCAATCTAGAGGTCTGTGAATAAAATATGTTGGGAGCCCAAAGGAGAGGAGATGATTACAAATGGTTTTGTAGCATAAACACAGCTGGAGCCATTTTATTTAAATGAACAGAAAGGGCAGCTTTTAAAAAGGAAAACCCATCTTGAGATTCATAAAACTGCACCCAGTGCGAAAGCCTTGGCCAGCAAGCTCAGTAAAACATTTGGGACAGCTAGGGTCAAAGAGTCTTTCACAAATATATTAAGGAAGAAAGGCATACTAGAGAGAGAACGGTCTGCTAATAAATCAGGAAAGGAATGGAAATCATGATGGCTCAGAAATGACTGACTTACTGAACTGACGTATGGTCAGAAAAATAGATGTTAGCAACGAGGCTAAAGGAAAGCAGTGTAGGTTATTAGAAAGCAATGGGTACTCAGTCCATATAAAGTAGCTATTGATGGAGAGCGCTGTTAAAGAATATTTGAAAAATCAAAGGCATAAATCAGTAGCCTGGGAGGAAGCATTCGTGGGCTATAGCCAGGGATAATCTAGTCCTTCAGTCTGCAAGTGATACTCACTGCAACTCTTACTAAAACAAAGGGGGAAATCTGTATCTGACGTAAAATATGAGCTACAGGATCCAACCAAAAAATAATCATGGAGGAAAGCAAGTAGGAGACAGGACATGGAAAATAAGTTTCGGGTGAAACTGTAAAGGGTCGATATGGTGGGGGGAAAGTACATCTAATGTAATGGGGGGTTTCAGTTAAACAGATGCTCAGCAGAGGAAAAATAAACAGGCTGATAATTTGGGGTTTGCTCTCTCATCAGGTCTTTTGTATTGTTTTCTTTTTGTTTTTTGGCTTGAAGGTAAAGATACTAGAAATGGAATTGCTATTGTCAAATCATGCACCATCTTAAGGAAGTCTTGACCAAAAGCCAGATTGAAGCCATGGATCCAAGCTGCCCAGTAAACAACTAAAGAATCTGCATTGTAAGTAAGATAGATTCTCTCTCAAACTAGGCTTAAATTTAGTCTCTTGCCTTGTTGATTGCAATTTCTAAAAATAGGCGTGTCTTTGAGAGGGCTTGGTACAGAGTGCTTCCGGTGTCTTTGAGAGGGCTTGGTACAGAGTGCTTCCGGTGTCTTTGAGAAGGCTTGGTACAGAGTGCTTCCGGTGTCTTTGAGAGGGCTTGGTACAGAGTGCTTCCGGTGTCTTTGAGAGGGCTTGGTACAGAGTGCTTCCGGTGTCTTTGAGAGGGCTTGGTACAGAGTGCTTCCGGTGATGCCAGAGTGTTTTTCTTCCCATTCTTTGATGTCCCCAGTCTGCTTTGGCCTGTATCATAAGCCTGACTATCACAGCCCTAAGAATTGTCACAGATCTCATAGTCGATGTTTCCTCATATGCAGAAGGGACACCAACCCTTGAGCGGGTTTTAACAGGCATCCTGGTGGCTAGAGAGATGTCTCAACAGTAAAAGCACTCACTGCTGAGAACCCAAATTTGGGTTCCAGCACTGACACAAGGTGGTTCACAAATGCCTACTCCTGTTCCAAGGGTCCCACTCCCTTCTGGCTTCCTCTCTCTCTCTCTCTCTCTCTCTCTCTCTCTCTCTCTCTCTCTCTCTCTCTCTCTCTCTCTCTCTCTCTCTCCTCCTCTCTCTCTCTATATATATAAATACATCAAATAATAAAATAAGTGTTAACACCATTAAAAGTTCATTGTGATTGGACAGACAAAGTAGGTCACAGTTTTGATCCTAAATATGTCAATTTGCACCTATGAAGGGATAGTGGTGGTTTGTGCTTGCTGGTTCAGCCTAGATCATGCACTTCTGCAGTCAGTGGTCAAGTCAGCCTCCACAATACTAGATGGACTGGGATGTCCAAATAAAGTACTTGAGTTTTGGAAGGGAGCAATGGTGGTAACTTAGAAACAACTGCTTCCTGTTCCAATGCATACTAGAAAACTCAGTCCGCAAAGCCAAGAACCTCTAGGCTGCCTTTCATCTCAGTGCCACTAAAGTCTAACTTAATCTTTTTCTCTTCAAATACCTTCTTCCCCAGCAGACTGAGTCATCCTGCTCAGATACTAGAGGTAACTGTGACAGGTTTACTCGAGCAGCTGCAGAGTATAGGACTCCAACCAGGGACAGCCAGACAAGGAGAAAAACAAAATAAAACAAACAAACAAACAAATAAATAAATAAAATAAAACCTGGAGACCCATGTTAAAGGTCATGTCTAGAAAACAAAGGTTCAAATATGGAGAGATTTAATTTCACCAAGCCTCTGGGGATCTGAGGCAGAGTAGCTGAAGTCACTCTGTATTAAGCAGAGTGGAGGTGCAGCTTACACACTCACGGGGAGCTCTTGGGCCATATAAACTATACACACATGTAACATCAGGGCTGTGGATGGGCCAGTAGAATAATATTTCTCTAGCATGTGTGACACCCTTGCTCAAGCTATAGACTCAACAACACCAACACCACCACCACCAACAACAACAAAACAACAACAAAACAACAACAGCAAGAACAGAAACAACAAAAATCTTGCCATGTTGGCCTGATTTGGACTTCATATTCATTTACGACATGTTTTCATATAGCCCCTGTTTCCTTTGCATAGGAAATCTACATCCAAAGGCTCTACAAAATGCCTTACAGTGTTCGGTTGACACAGCTCAGACTCTAGAGGCACCGTTCTGTGGATGCCTTTAGAGGAGGTTTACAGCAGTAAACCTATGGAGGTACCAGGATGACATCAGAGAGTGGCCACCAAAACTGTGTGACATCTGTTTAATGTTGGTGTTTGACCTGGGTATC
Source organism: Rattus rattus (assembly GCF_011064425.1). Classification (NCBI taxonomy): domain Eukaryota; kingdom Metazoa; phylum Chordata; class Mammalia; order Rodentia; family Muridae; genus Rattus; species Rattus rattus. The sequence continues at coordinate 48,311,366 of NC_046163.1, read as the reverse complement.
AGGAGAGGCCCCAAGACCTACCTCAGTTAAAGGTGAGGGCTTTAGAGCTGCAGCTAAATGCTTCGAGAAGTAAATAATAACCTGGGCGATGAGTTTGTTAATGGCCTCCATTTTCCTATCTTACTGCTCTAGTTTACCAATCTGCTTTATCTCAGAGTTAAAGCACTTTGGGAACTAACTAAGCCCAACCCAGCATTCCTGCCGTTTGTACTTGTGAGCAGTGTCTTACTGTTCCAAGTTTTCTTATGGAGATTTTTCCTTCCCAGGCCGTGCTAAAATTTCACTTCATGCAAACCTGGGGATGCAGATTGAGCATTTATTATTTTAAACCCCGTCTGGAATTCACTGCCTGCCTGCCTGTCTGCCCCCTCTCTCTTTTTCACCTTTCCTTCATCTGTTGCGTGCTCCGCGCCCCGCCCCCCTTCCCTCCAGTATGTTTATGCATTCAGAGAAGAGTCTTCTGGGAAAATAATGGAAGAGAAGAGCTTGTGATTTATCATTACACTATAATGGGTGCCCTGCTTCCGCTGGAGGAGGTCAACCTCTCTGAGAGATACCACAGTCCCTCCTTATTAACGTTCTGTTCCCACTAATGGCTCGGGGTAGGGCAGCCAGGTCTTACAAGGAAGGCATTTAAGAGGAGCACTTTGTTTAATGGAAGCTGGGGGGTTTTACGGGGACATATAGCACCAAGCATTCCTAGGAGAGTGACATATTCATAGATAAAGAACTCCCTCTCCCCACCCCTGGAGGAAGGCTTTAAAAATCTCAGCATGCCTTTTCCCTTGCTCTCCTTGTCAATTTTTTTCAATGTTTTTATTCCTCTTTTTTCTTTTTTTCTGATTTTTATCCTGCCACACCTTTCCAGTTACAGTTTACAATTTTCATCAGCCCTTCTCATTTCAGCCGCCCCCCTCCATCTCTTTCACATTTTAATAGAATTTCTTGGGGAGGGGGTCTGCCTTGTTGTCAGCTCTTGTAAGTCACCGGTTTCATCACAACAAGGCTGTGTTTAACCCCTTGGCACTCACTAAATCAAGTTCAAATTCTTTAGCATAGGTCCTCGCCAGGCCCATTCCAGCCCTTAACTCCCTCAGATCGCTAGACCCACACTGAACTCTTGGCCACTTCATGAAGCCAGAGCCTAGAGAGCCATCGAGGATGGGGAAGTGTAGAGGAGAAGTGTAGAAACCCCAGGAGCCTGACTCTCATAATGCACAAGACTGAGTGGAATGAGGGCTTATCTTATTCGTCCATTCATTCATTTACAGCATGTGTGTTCACATATGACGTCTATGTGTGTTCCTATGTGTGTGGATGCACGTGTGTTCTAGGGCATGTGTGTGCAAACAGTACGGCGGTCCAAAGTTGATATTGGCGTCTTCCTGGATTGTCCTCTGCCTTATATATTGAAGTAGGGTCTCTCACTTGAATTAAGCATCCATTGATTTTTTAGTCTAACTAGTCAGTTTACTCAGAGGATTCCTGTATCCTCCTTCCAAGGTTGGTTACCATGCATGTCTGATATTTATGTGGGTGTTGGGGACCCAAACTTCAGTACTCACACTTACCCAGCAAACAGTTTTACAGTGAGTCATATCCTCAGTCCCATATTATGTCTGTCTTCCAGTGATGTTTTAAAAGATGTGGAGACACGCACTACACTGGAGACAATTTATTTTGTATTTCAATTCTGGTCACAGAGCTTGGTCCATGGCAGAAAATAATAAATGAAGAAAGGAGTAGCAAATGTCAAGATTAATGAATAAAACCCAGTGAAATTCCAAGATACATTGTTGGGGGGGGGTGAGATTTAAGCATGGGGCATTAATTTCAAAGTGTGGTGCCAGGAAATAAGTAGGAAATTTAAAAACCCATCCCCATCTAATGGCATGTGATGAGCCACAGAGAACGGCGCCAACGACATTGTCCGTTTCACACATGTAAGTACCCCCTAATTATTCTCTTCTATATAAATGATGCAGGATGACTGCAGACTGGGGAAAAGTTCACACAGGCACGTCTGCGATGCGATATGATTTATTACCACTTTCCAGAATGGGGTAAAGAGAGAGCGGCTCTCCAAGGTCACGGACTAACTGCAGTAGTGTTTATGAGCAGGAGACACTCACCACTTCCAACCCTCTCTCCTGTGATGAAGCTCAAACGCAGCAGAGCAGTTCATTGAGCCATAGGTTGCTAGTTTAATTGAGTGCCGCGAAGACACACAGCATTGATGTCCTAGTTTTCAGGCTTGTATTTGCTATCATATAATCTTGGTCTATTACTTAGTGAATAGTTGATGTACCTTTGGTCCTTAATCCATTGGTCTAGGTTATTTTTAAAATAGCTCTAATGTAGGTCTTTGTTATGGAGGCTAGAGAGCATCATAAACACATACAATATACAGATTTGTTAAATAGTAATGCTATAAAAACCCAAGTGAATATTATGCAGCTATTAAAATTAATGTGCCAACGGTAAATGCACACACCCTCATAAATATATATATATATATACATACATACACATATATGTATATATATATTTTCAAGATAGCTTTTAGAGTTAAAATTCAAATTTCAAAATAATATTCATTGACACACGTTTCTCCACTGAAAGAAAGCCTCACTATATAGCCCAGGTTACTCCTGAAATCATGACTCCTGTCCTGTGCAGTGGAATCCTGATATTGCAGGTATATTCCACTACTCGACCCTGATGATATTTTTGTTCCATAGTATATTTTACAATCTCTGATTCTCCTAAAAAACTAGATAAGAAGTTAATAGTACATGCTGAATAAAAATGGTTGAAATGCATCTGGTGGATAAGAAGGGTCATTTCTTTGAACGAACGTTCTTACCAAGGAAACATTTAATTTAATTATTAATTAGGTACCCGGACTCTAACAGCTAGCCCTCCTTTGATCTGACATGATGATGTGAAATGACTGAATTCATTCTGCAACCACATGAGCTTTAATCTTGATGGTCTTCTTGTTTGTACTGGAAAGCGCCCAAGAGCTTACTAACACCATAGATATATTTCCGAAAGTATCCCCAATAAGAATTAACTGAGGACTGGCAAGTCCTGTAGCAAAGTATACAGCAGCATTCTGCAGTATGAGGACGCAGATGGAATAAGGCATAAAACGAGAAAGCCCAGGGGAGTGTAAATGTCACTTCTCTTTGATGTCTAGCTCTTGTGAAAAGAGCAGCTTCCTTCCACCTCCACCTTATTCCACAATGTTCTGCCCCATTGGAGACCCAGAGAACCAAGAGGCCATGCCCTGAAACCATGAGCCAATATAAGTTATTCCTCATTTTAAATTGTTCTCTCAATATGAATACGCATGGCGATATGGTGCATGGATAAGATTAATTAAGCAATTTATGAAATGATCTACTCATTTTCCTACTTATGCATCTATCTGTCCATATTATTATTTTTCTGTCCATCTAACCCTATTAGTTTGGGATACTATTAAAAAATAAAAATGTTGATATGTAGGACAAAACTAAATCAAATTTTATAGTTCTGAAGGTCAGGGAATCTAAGATCACTGTCTAGGGAAAGTCATGCCCTCGAGATTTTAAATTATATTTTGGTTAGTTTAGTGACAACTCCAACTGGACCCAAGCTATAGTCACGTGAGATGAAGGAACCTCAATTGAGAAAATACCTCTAGAAGATTGGGCTACAGGCAAGCCTGTAGGACATTTTTTAAATGACTGATCAATATCCCCAGGTTGATGGTCCTGGAATCTATAGGAAAACTGATTGAGCAAGCCATGAAGAGCAAGTCAGTAAGCAACACCCCTCCATGGCCTCTACATCAACTCCTGCTTCTAAGTTCCTGTCCTGCAAGTTCCTGTCCTGCTTGAGTTCGTGTTCTAACTTTAGTGATGAACAGTGATCTGGAAGCATAAGTCAAATAAACTTTTTTCTCCCAAGTTGCTCTTGGTCACGGTGTTTCATCACATCAATAGTGGCACTAAATGAGACAGATGATCATTTTGAATCATCACATGGTAGATAGAGAAAGTGAGCACTAGTCTCCAGTTTTACTAAGGAAAAGAGGAATTCCTTATGAAACCATCTAAACCTTATCCCAAGGACTAAACCATAACATCACGAACTAAGATCTTAAAATTAGAATTATGGTGTATGTAACAATAATCCCCCCATACATCTTTTTCTCTCTGTCTCTCTCTTCTCTCTCTCCCTCCATCCCACCCTCCATTTTGTGTATATATACATAACGTTAGTGTGTTTTTAATGTGACTAGAATATGTTCCATCAACAGAGGATCAGAGGCATAGACCCCATCCACTAAAAGAACAACATTGTGTTCCAATGTACTTTTGAAAATAAAAACAACAAAAAAAGCACATTAATTTTAACAGAATCTACTAACACATAATTATAAACAAGCAATTTATTTCCTTTTTTGACTTGATATGGATCTTTTTCCTGTGTAATATTGCTCACTGAGTGTGAAGATTAAATTCATCTATTACTTTTCAATCAGTAACCATTTTATCATTGAATAAAACACAATTAATTATGTTGTTAAATAATTTATTCAATCATTGTACTAGCCAGAAAATAGTAAACTATTAAACTCTTCTTTGTATATAATTAATAATTGTATACAGCAGAAAATAATTTGACATCATTAAACAATTACCATTTAATTATTTCAGTTAGCAAAAATCTATTAAATAATATTCAAGCAGTTTTTCTACAATTATGTTATTTGCTAAATTGTTTTTAATATGCCCTTAGAAGCAAGATAAATTTTGAAAATCACATTTTTCCACACAATTTTTGGAAAATTAAACATATAAATATACTTAAGACAATTTTAAAGTTGACAAACATGATTTTTTGAAAGTATAAACTTAGAAAAGTCTTCCAAAATGACTATTTCTGATAAAGCAAAAGAAAATCAAAATAACTTTTCATCTTTGGATCTCATGAACAAAATATTAAATCTTCTTTAAGATGGTAATATTTATACATTTAATAACTATTTTAATCCCATTTAATTAATTTTCAGCTTTGAGTTCTTCTGTATCTGCAACCACAGAATTTGTCTTGTTCATAGGTTTGGTTCTCCAACGGATTCAATGAAATAATTTATCATGTAAAATATTGTTCTAGTTTTCATGTTCACAAATTCTTTCCTTCATCAAAATGTTCATTTCCTGAAGTACAGAGGGCAGTATGCTTGCGCATGTGTCTGTGAGTTTTAATTCTCCGTTTACTTGAATAATTGCACCAATATTGGAAACGGAATCAAGTGGGAATGGATGAATTGGTTGCTGATTAGCTCAGTGATTAGCTCAGAATGTTGACTTCAGCTCTCAGAGAGGTCTTTCTGGAGAGGGTACAAGTTTTAAGTAGTTTCCATGACTCACAAGGTTTTTCTAAGCCAAGGATATTCTACTTTCAAGATTAGCCATTGGTCACAACCCTGACCCCTAATCTCTTTTGTATACTAATACAAAAGTAATTAAAAACTGAAAGCCATCAATATTATCACTTTAGCCTTTTCAAGATGCCATGTAAGGTGGCCTTAGAATCAGCTGGTACCAAAGTACCTCAGAAAAGACCAGGATTGTGTAGTATTCTTTTGGCTGAATGAAACGAACACGTCTTTGTAAATTGTTCTCTACGGCTCTTCTAATGACTTGGCATTTGGTCATTATTTTCCAAGTACTGTTTAAGTTCATTTATCATCCCTCTTTCAGGTTTCCACAGTCGATGATTCCACTTTTATTTTAAGGTCTAACTCAAATAGCAAATCTTTATGAGATTTTGTTAGATACTCCTTCCCTAATCTTTCCAAATCAGTTTTGATTTCTGCCTGAATGGAGATCATTTTGTGTCCTCCACTGTAGCTCCTCTTACACAGAAGATAAATGAGATCTTTGCTTCCTTCTCTTAGAAGATATTATATATTATATACATATTCATATATATATATATGAAGACTCTCTCTATTTTTTTTTTTTTACATAAACAGAGTAAAGACCCACCATCTGCTTACTAGTTGGGTGCAAAAAATAAGGTGAGGTGAAATCTCTCCCTTCTTTGGTGAATGTCCTGTGGGGACTTAAAAGCTGGAATTGGGTGAAGATAGGACTCTCACAGCTCCTAGTCTGCCCACATTTTATAATACTCCTTTCTGTGCTCTGCGCTCTCAAAACTCAGTTGTCACAACTGATAAAGCCAACTCTGTTCCTGCCTTGGCAACTTTGCCATCCATCAGCTCAGATTTTCCCACCTTTCTGGTTTTCTGCAATACCCCACCCACTGAAACTCGATGACATCAGATACGGAATTGTTCAGCAGCTGCACAGATCTGAAGGCGGCTGTGGCTCTCCCTGTCTCCATCAAACCCCACCCCCACCCGCACTATTTTTTAATATCCATGTTGACTTGTGAACACTGACAGGGCTGGTTTGCCTCATTCAGCTCAGCGAAGAGACAGGAACTGTTAGCAATAAAGTAGTTCCTTTGTCCATTTCCTTAAAGAAAATGTGTGTGTGTGTGTGTGTGTGTGTGTGTGTGTGTGTGTGTGTGTGTTATGTGCATGCTGTGTGTGACTGTCCATAGAATCCAAACAGTAGAATTTAATCTCCAAGAACTGAAGTCACGGGTGACTGTAAGCTGCCCGAGATGGGTGCTAGGAACTAAGATGGGTTCCTCCGGAAGCTCATGAAGAACTCTTAACCTCAAAGCCATCTTTCCGGGACCCTCTGCTCACTCCCAACACTGCTGCGATTTAGTCTTGAGGCAAGCAGAGTAAAACTCAGTGATTAGGTTTTAGATTTTTGTTTTTCTGTCTTAATGAAATAAAAACTCGTGTCTCTCCACCGCACTTAATTTTCCTTTCAAGTTAGAAAGGAAGTTTTTCGGTGCATTTGCATTTCAAATTCAAAATCTGTATTTAAGGCACTTAACAGGGTCCTTTGCTCGTTGACAGCTTCCTCCTTAGCTTCTCCCAGACTGGGCTCTGTAATGTGCTGAGTCTTAATTTGCAGAATATGTGCATTGGCATGATGTCTAATTAGGCTTCCGTGTCAACTTTAAATCTAACACCATCAGCGTCTAATGAAATAACAGAAGCATTTGGCTTCTGCTTGGTGGATCTTAAGAGATGCACTCCCTTTGACTGACGGACTCGCTTAAAAATGAATGGAAAAGTAAGCAAATAAAGATAATGGAGGGGAAATGGGAACTCGGTTTCCAAGATGAGGTGTTCCTGCAGCCATGGATGCAAGACAGAAGACATCAGAATCCAAGTGACTATTAAGGGAAATCAGATGGACCCGCCCCTACATAATTAGCAACAATTGGAACAGATGGGAGAAAATTAAATTTATGCATGTAAAATTATTCTCTCATCCGCTAACATTAAGGCTTCAGGTGGGCTTTAGGTTTAGTTTTCTTTTCATTCAAATTCAGGAACTCTGATGGGAGCCCAGGATATGCAAACACACTAGCCTTCAAGGAGGATATAGCCTAGCAGCGGAGCAGTGGGGGTAAGATGAACACAAAGAACTAGAACATGGGAGTTGTCTGCTTGTGACCTTGGGAGTGTTGAACAGCATTTACTAAATGCATGTTTTCATTGCAGTGAAATGGTAATGGTAACCTCAATCTTAATGCACGGCCCAGGTCAAATCATTATTGCAAAGTTGTATGTTCATTTTAATGCCACACACATAAGAAATACATAACTTATTTTAGATGTTAGGATGGATTGACTGTTGAGTTACCTGTTTTCTGGAAAGAGGAAGATTTGGTGAAGCCTGTGTGGACTAGTTCCCTACTCCTAATGTCCCAATTAACATAAGTTTAGGGACATAACACAGTACATCGTTGCACGGCTCTGGAGGTCATAGGTCAAGGTTAGTTTTCTCCGGTTTTTATTTAACATATTGGCATTTCTTGCTTCTTCTTGAAGCATCTACACTTTTTGGCCAATCACCTGTTTCCTCTTGTCATTCACTTCCTTCACAACTTTTGAAACAGAACCTCTTACTTCTTCATATAAACACGTTATCCTTATTTTTATGGGGATTCAACAAATGGCCTAAAACCACCCACTTATTTTGGGACTCTTGACTTAGTCATATTCAAGCGAGTTCCTTTGTTTTTTTCCAGAAAGATCTAGAAAGAAAGGAATACAGAGGAATTCAGAGGAATACAGTCCTGGTCATAGTTTAGTTTACCATACACTTTTTGAGGGAAATGCTCTGGGGTAGTGGTTAGAATGCTGTAAACTCATCTTTCCCTATTTAATCAACCAGTCTCTAATTCTTTATGGAAGCCTCAAGGTGCCTTAGTCTCTAAGTGTGACATTATTCAAAGTAATGTTCACTTACATCCTAAAGATACAAATGAGACCTCATAGGCACTATCTCCTACTCAGGGAGAAAAGAGTGAATGGGAATACCTTTGGTATAAAATGGGTCTCTTTTTGTTTCATTTTTTTTCTTATGATCTCAATGACATCATCAACACAACTAAATTCAACATTCATCTACTGGAATAAATCTAACTCTAAATCCTGGATCTTTGACCATTGGGGAAGCTCTAGGCTTGTCAATTTCGAAAGTCAATTTTCTTCCTTATCTTTTGACTTTATCCCAGAAATTTATACTCCCCCTATCCAAAAACCAGTTGTGCCTTTAAAAAAAAAAATTGGGCGAAAGTAGCTTTTACTATCTGATTCTTCAGAGATGCTCTCGTTATCTCATGGGAGAAGAGTCATCACTGAACTTCTTTTTCTCCAGAATTTACCTGTTTCTTCCCCAAATAATCTGCTGACTATTAATGCCTTCAAATTTTTGGGTGACAGGGAACAACTTTTATTTCAGCTGAGCTTTACAACAAGTCAATGCAATAGTTACTAAGATTCCACATCACAAGTCAGAGCAGAGGTACAGAGAAGTTAAGAGCGTCACAAAAGTCTATACCACACACAGAAAATGAACTTGACACTATCTCTTTGTCCTGTTTTTTTTTTTTTTTTTTTTGGGGGGCTGGGACCCGAACCCAGGACCTTAAGCTTCCCTAGGCAAGCTCTACCACTGAGCCAAATCCCCAACCCATTCTCTTTGTCCTGTTAAACTGTCCTTTACACACTGTACATATTTAAACACTTAGTGGGCTCATTTTGCCAGACCAAACATATAGATTTTAATTCTTTTAATTCAACAATTACTGAAGATAATCCAATTCTGATATATGTATATGTATACATATATGTTAATATGCTGGGAGACTACTACCAAGTCATCTTAAATTGGGAGGAAAAATTGCATTCTGATTGTTTGAAAGTCAGTGTGCAAGTGGGACACAACTCAGAAGTTAAAAGTCAAAAAGTATTCAGCTTCTGATTATAGGAGTTTGCTGTGCTCCTGTTGTTAGTTTTTCCCTCCAGAAGTCCCCTAAAATAAGAGTCAGGACTGAACCATCTTTGGCCAGGTATTTTGATGAACCTTGGTTTTTGGTGAACACACACACACGCACACACACACACACACACACAGAGAGAGAGAGAGAGAGAGAGAGAGAGAGACAGAGACAGAGAGACAGAGAGACAGAGAGACAGAGAGACAGAGAGACAGAGAGACAGAGACAGAGAGACAGAGAGAGAGAGAGAGAGATACAAAGAAACAGAACCGAAAGGGAGTCTTCGTTCACTTTCTGCCTGGCTCTTAGGGCCTTCAGTTACTGTGTTATAGGGCTTGCCCTAAATGTTCACCCATCTGCTCGGGGAACGATGCCTTCGCCACAATTATCTAATCATATTACAGTAGGATATCAAACACAGCATGAGTGACAAGGGTGGAGCTGCTCGAAGTAAAGGGAAACAGGAGGATTCAACACAAAGCCTGGTGCCAAGTATGTGTCTGAAGTGTAAAATGTACATTCTTCTCTTCAGGAAGCTTCTGCGAGATCACATTAAGAAGCGAAGTGAGCTGACTTGGCATACCGGCTTGACTGAGGAAACTGTCAGTGCCAAACAGCCTGTCCGACGTGACTGGAGCTCTTGTGGAATACCCATATAATTTGCTACAGCCTCCTGAAGGCAGCACTGCACTTGTTGAACATTAATGACCCCCTTGTACATTTTGTTGAATGAATACAGTCTAGTGTATGCAAATGAAATTTGAATATATTTAAATAGGGCAAGCCTTTCTGTTTGCCAGAGCTCAGCTTGCCCTATTATATACCACTTAGGTTGCGTGCCTGAAACCTCAGTGCACATGTTTGCAACTGTTGATCAGTCTCTCCAGTATCCTCTGTTGTCCTGTGACTTACAGCCTTTCATCAAGATTTGACAGACTCTGTGATCTTTGCAGGTGTTTCAATGAGCAAACTAGGGTTGAGGGGACTCTCCAGTCTCTGCTACAAGATGTTTATACACTCTAGTTGACAAGCCTTCTATGTCACTTGAGCAAATCTATATACAACGAAAGTGTTAAGCTTCCTATTGAAATTATTAGGAGTTGCTAGATAGGAGTATCAGATCAATAAACACTCTGAAGGTGGAGCCTGCTAAGATTAGAAACCAATGATGATGACCTTGCCTTCAGAGGTAAAAGGTCATCTTACTTCTATATGACTTCTCTACTATGCAGCTATTTCAGCGTGAGTAGGTTGAGTATCTATGGAATGGGAGGGATTTGAGGCTCTTATCTTTGTATTCTACCCATCAGAAGAGTGGAAATTTTTGGTAGATACTGTGTCAGCAGGAAAGGCAAATGACACCTTGTTAATTCGACATAAAAACAAATCACTTATTAAGCCATTAGCTTTTTTCTGTTTTAATTTCCAGATATCATATCACAATACAAACATCATACAATTTTAAAAGTTCCATGTTTTTAAAATTTTAAACACTTTAATAGTCCAATCTTTTAAAACAAAGTCTCTCTAAAACTCTAAAATCTCTTTAAATTTCCAAGAATTAGTTAACCATGGGCTCTTGTAAAATCAAGTAAGTTAATACTTTCTTTTCAGATAGCATCACCATGGCACAGTCACAATCAAATCAAAGCCAAATCAAAAATACAAGGCACACAAAGCTCACTGTCAGACATCTGGGGTTCAATCATGATCTTTTAGGATCCAGCGAGGAGCTCGGATCCCTTCTCCAGGTTTGCTTTCTGCAGCAAACATAGCTTGGTTCCTATAGGATCCAAAAGGAGGCTCCGACCTCCTCCACTCCATTAGTAGCTTCTGTACTTGATGGTAATCCCAGGATTCTGGCAACTCCAATATGCTGGGTGCCTCCTGCTGCAACTGGGCTGATCGTTCCCTTTACCTTCTCCTTGGCTTTCATTGGGGACTCTGACTTGCCACATGTCAAGCCCCATACTCTCTTCATGACCCCTTCAATCCTTCTACTGCAACTGAGACTGGACCCTAACCAATGGCCTCTCCTACCCTCTATTCTATAGTCCGACGAGTATCAGAAGCTCTTACATATTACCAAGTTAGACTGCCAGCATAAGAAACAACATTGGTCCTTTTGGGCCACGGCTTCTATGTACTGACACTGATGAAACCCTTTCTAGAAGATTTAGGCTCAATGATGACGATCTCTTCTTAATTTTCGTGGATTCTTGAGCTCCAGGTGACCAGAGCTGAATTTTCCCAGCAAAGCAAAGGTTATGCTTTCATGATTATTAATTCAAATACCATAGAAACATTCCTGACAAAGCTCCTACAATAGCTCACCAAGCTTTGACTCTTCCATGGTTTTTCTAGCTCATAGTTTCAAAATCCTTTCACAATCTTGCTAGGAAAATATAGCATTGCTCCATTCCTCCTACCAATTTCTCTCATCACCAGGGTTTTGAGTGTTGTGATATAACACTATGACAAGAGCAACTTGTGAAGAGCAAGGGTTGTTACAATTCTCAGGCCACACTCCATCACTGAGGGAAACTGGGGATGGAACTGAAGGTGGACAGGGGACACAGAGGCAGGGACTCATACCAAACGAACTGATACAGAGGCCATGGAAGAATACTGCTTATGGGTTTGCTCATACTCCTTTCTTATGGAATCTGGGACCAACTACCCAGGGGTGGCATTAGCCATTGTGAGCTGAGCCCACTAGCATCAATAATGAATCAAGAAAATGCACTACAGACTTGCATACAAGCCAATCTGGTGGGTGCATTTTCTCAGTTGAGGTCCCTTCTCCTCTTTCCAAGTGACTCTAGATTTGCCTCAAGTTGACACCAAAACAACCAGCACAATAAATAACAGCAGCCCTTTTATTTTCCACAGTGATTCCTGGCAAATCATATGAATAGTTGAAACCAAACCCTAACTATGTCATTAGCACTTTAAGCACTGGGATCACATAATATTAATGTGTCTTAATTTATTGTCACCTACTAGAGACAGAATTATTCTTACTTCCATGGATCTTTATATTTTGCCTCATTATGATCCTTCATATTTGAAACAATTCAGACTTCAGTGGTTTGTGTTATGAAAGGACATTCAGTGCATCAAGAGAGCTAGGATCTTTCCACAAGGAGGCTTGCAAAAGTGACCAGAAACCTTTTTTTCCTGGAAAAGAGAGGAGATTTCCAGTTAAAGAAAAAAAAAAAAAGATTACATATTGTTATTTCTGTTCCCTCTTGAAATGCCACTATAATTCTGTAGAGTAATTTTTAATAAGATCTCAATCCATAAACTTGAAAGCAGAGAGAAGACATCTTGCTACTGAAAGAGAACGATAACATTCTGGAAAAGGACAAAGTGGAAGGGTGACTTGTAATTCACTTACGAAGCACCCAAAGCCAAGCCTTTAATAAAGAGGCCCAGACACAGCCACTTCATCTTGAGTTGGAAGCCTACAAAGGCTTGGAAAATGGAAATAGTCTACCCCGAATGCGGTGCCTGAAGAGTTTGAAATGAAGAGTTTGTGAGAAAGTGTACTCGGTGTGCAGCGTGTCTCTCTTCCAGTTTGATCTTACAGGTTAACATTTTCCAACCACCTCAGAGGAACCTGAGAGTCTTTACCCTGGAGAAAATGAGACAGAGGTTACAGCAAGGGAAGATGACATGGATCAGAGAAAGAGATTGGAGTCTACCAGAAATGGGGGTGAAGTAAAAATGTTCTCCCTTCACCCTGAGATGCTCCACTTTCCCTCCTCTCTGTACTACAGAATACTGATACTATAGGACCTCCAGGCAGATAGGGTGCTGCTTCCTTCATCAAACTGATGTCCATCACAAAAGACTTATGAAACTAGGGATCATATCTTGAATACTCAAGGTTCCTCTAAATATCAACTAATTAAAAATAATCGGCAAGTCTTCCCCAAGTTCACTGAACTTATCACTGGCTTTTGAGAAAGTCATATAACTGGACTTTCAAAGGTCAGTTTACGTTTTATAAAAGCATTTCACATTAAAGGCAGAATAAAAATCAACAAATGAGGATAACGGATCAAAGGTAGTTAAGGACATCACAGAAAGAAGAAAGCTTTAACAGTCCTATTGTTAATAATAACTTCAGAGAAGTAAAAGACTATGTGGCATTGATATACTTTAAAATAATAAAGAAGCTGGGAATGCGGGCACCCACCTGTATCTTAGCAACCAAGGAGGATAATGCCAGGCTGGGCTACATAGGAAGATTCCATCTCAAAATCAAAACAAAATAATAAATAAGTAAAGGCTTGGGAAAGAGATCAGTGATAGAGTACCTCCTTAAGAAAATACAAAGCCTTGCGTTCAATTGTTTGTATGAGACAGACAGACTGGAGGTGGGGAGTTGGGTGCAGAGAAAGAGAGAGGGACAGAGAGAGAGATCGAATTAAAAGCACTGTAGGAAAAATAGAAAGTTTAATAGGCTTAAACGATTAAATTGAAAAAAAATTCAGTATTTTCTAGCTCTAAATATCTTCATGCTAGGTTCACATGATAGCCTCCATAAAGATCTGAAAGGTTGGTATCTCTTTGTGTATATGCATGTGTATTCATGTAACATATTGTGCATTAGAGATTGTGTGATGACTTTGTGGAGTTGGTGCTCCATTTCCACCCTTATGAGGGTTCTTGGGATCGAACTCAGGCTGTCAAGCTTGTGCAGCAAGAATATTTTACCACTGAGCCCTGAGGTACCTGAACCTTTACCCTGAAGGCCCTGGAGGGATTTTGTTAAATCCTCTTTCCCTAGCTTTCTTCTAATAAAACATGTGAGGATTCTCTTCTACTTGCAAGATTGATCAATATAAGTCATTATCACTTTCTGAAAGAGTTCACTGAGGTCCCTACAACAAATTGCAGGACCTTAATCTTTATTCTTCTTCAAGAGGCATCAGTACTATGAAGGGGAGGAATATGGTCCACCTTAAGAGCCCATGTATCTGCAGTTTGTAGGGGAGGTTTATGGTCCACCTTAGGAACCCATGTTTCTGCAGTTTGTAGGGCTTGTGCTGCTTCATTATTTCCTATATGTATCCTATGCCCCATTTTGTTAATTTGCTTCCACTTAAGAAAGTAAATCTGTGTTCTTTCTGGCCTAGATCATACCATCTACCCTTCACCAATGTGAATGTGTACAATAGGCCATAGGTGACTCTCAATCAAAATATTATCCAAGTCATTTCAAGTAAATGCAGGCCCTCAGAGAGCAAATGTGTCTTGTTCACATTCTATCTGTACAAGGGAAGTATGTGATGTATAGTAAATATTTATTAAATACTTAGATGAATGAATCAGTGCTATATCAGAAAAACTCAATATAGAAGGAAAAATATTTTCAAGGGGCTGAAGAGATGGCTCAATGGGTAAGGTGCTTGGTGTGCAAGTATGAGGACCTGAGTTTGATTCCCCACTACCATTGCAAGGGGCCAGGTTTGGGGGTACATACTTGTAATCCCCACATAGGGGAGATAGTGACAGGTGGATCTCTGGGGTTCAATATTCAGCTAATGTAGGTGAATTTGTGAGCCGACTGTCCCAAAAAAGTGACCAGGATCACTGTCTAGAAGGGTACCTGACATTGACCTCTGGTCCCCATATTCATGTGTACATATGTATGTGTATTCTCTTTCATGCACATGCACACACACATACATATATACACAATCCCACACATAACACAAACACACACACAGGCATAAACACACCATACCCACTACACTACACACACACACAGACACACACACACACACACACACACACACATATTTTTTATTGACTTCCTTGTCATTAGATATCAACCTGTTATTTCCACACTGAGTAGCGAGACCTGTACCATGGGGGAAGTAAACACAACTGCCAACACTGAGCTCATATTAGAAATAGTCAAATCAACAGTCAGAGCAGATGTACACATGACTTAGCATTAAGGTGACCGTATGTCGTCATCCAAACCAGTATGTTTTGGTGGATGCAAGACAGCAATAAAATAATTGTCAGCCACTGATTGATCTAAAATAGGCATAAACCATGAATGTTTAGGCACAAAGAACATATGATGAGCTTATGTAAGTTGGCTATATGTAGTTTGTTATTTAATAGATTAAATATCAAAATGCAACCATTTTGGTACCAAGATGTATTTTAAATGATAGGAGAGATAGTTATGAAAGCTTTGTACAGCATCCTAAAGGGACATTAGGTAAGTAGACCTCTCCAAGACTTAGCTACCCTGCCTTTAGAAAATAGATTCTGTGTTACTCACCATCTGGGCATCTCTGTACGGACAGAGCCTTTTATTCTCACCCTTGGCCTTGACTCTCAAAGTTTTTTTTCCCTTTTCGCTTGACCTTTTATCTTCTTTTAAAGGAACAGTATGATTGTCCCCATTAAGCCAACTTCCTGCCGTAAAGCAAGGACCAAGAGGCTGCAGGAGGCCAGCACCTCCTTTCGGTGCTGGGTGAGGGGCTGCCAGGTGATGAATGGTTGCGTGTGGAGCAAGGTGACAAACCAACACCCCAGTCATGTAATCTTCCATTAAAATGAAATGCATACCAGGCATGCGGTGTTTCTGCAGCTTGTACCCTCTCCCATCGAAGATCATGAATAAAAGAGGCGAGTGTACCGCTGACAGATGCCAGCATGCATAAAGGACACTTCCTACAAAGGCGAAGCTCCGGCTAACAGATGGACTAAAGATGTGAGATGCAGAAAGATTTACCAATCTAAATAATTCAAGGGAATGTCGTATGGCAAGCTAGTGCTTTGCGGAGGGAGCCGGCAGAAGGTGCAGATGGAAAGGCAGGCCAACCCTTTCCCATAAACCCATTAAGAACAGTACTTGTCTGAGCGACAGTATGTCGCAGAAGGCCCAGGGAGAGGCCAGCAAATGAGAAATTTGCTTCGAGACTTTGTCCCACAAGGTCAAGAGCACATTTAGCACTGAAGCTTGCAGCATCTAACAGGAGTGAAAAGGGGGGTGCTCTGTGCCCCAGGGCTCGTTGTTCTGCCCTCTCCAACCCCCACCCTCATTCATGAGACCTTTATTTGTCTTGTGAGAATTAAAATCATGGAAAGTGAAGGCATTCAAGGACCTTTCAAGAAGATGTCTTAGTTACTTTTCCCTTGGTCATGACAAAATGCCGGGGATACTAACAGAAGGAAGGGAGGGTTTCTATTGGCTCACAGTGCCAGGCTGCAGCATGCTGGGGGAAGACATGGAGATGAGAGTGAACACTATAGAAGCAGAGAGAGGGGAGTTCATGCTAGGACCTGTCATTTCTTTAATCACGCTGTGACCTTAGTGGGTTTCCTTCCCTTGGTTAAATCTTTCAGGAAACACCCTCCCGGACATGACCAGAGATTCATCTGCTAGGGGATTTGAAACCTATGGAGATTAAATATGACAAAAGGCTAAGAGGACTAATCTTTTCAGTTTTTACTCTGACAAAGGCTTTATGCCCCAAAGCCAAATGACGAGTGACAATCTCACTTCTGGAAAAATTCACAGAAATGTGGAACTATGTGCTCTTTCTAGGTGCCATGGGTGCTTGGCCATGCCTGCTCTCAAAAGCAGTATTCAGACCATGATTTCTGGGCTTATTTTCATATATGTTCCCTATCTTACAGAGCTCAGGATTTAAACACTCTTGAAGAAATACCATCTCTTTTCAGCCACCAGAACTGGCCCTGGCTAAGTATTCAGTAACTATCCCCTGATAGTGAAACTCTTACTACTGGAAAGACTACTGTCCAAGATACCTCTGTATCCTGTAAAGCTGTGCGGACATGTTTAGTGGCCCAGGCAAGAGAAGCTGTGATAGACAACATGGCAAAGTGTGTTCTTATACCTTGGATGTAGAAACAGTGGCCTGCTCAGGCTCTAAGGAGTTGAGCTATGCCAGGAAAGCCAAATCCCCCATTCCTCAACTGTAAAGAGGTTAAGCAAAGCATTTCAAACTCTCTCAGCTTGCTACATGACTACGGTGAGGTAAACTAGGAGACGCTCACTCACATAAACATTTGAGGTACTTAAGGCAATTTCTGCTCATCTTCTTGGACACCACCTACTGGTAACTAACAATGCAGTGCTTCTCAATCCTGCAACGCGTAAATATGCAATTGCTTAGTGTGCCTCACAAAATGTTTTTGCTGGAAATATTGCTCCATAGTCCAATTTTTAAACATTCCGATATTATCATAAAAGGCTTTGTTTCTATTCCAACATCGTCTAGTCTCTCTCTCTCTGTCTGTGTCTGTGTCTGTGTCTGTGCCTGTGCCTGTGCCTGTGCCTGTGTCTGTGTCTGTGTCTGTGTCTGTGTCTGTGTCTATCTCTCTCTCTGTCTCTGTCTCTGTCTCTCTGTCTCTGTCTCTGTCTCTGTCTTTCTCTCTCTCATTCCCTGATTCTTTATTAGTGACAGAAATGACAAGTCTTAATCTAAAGCTGCTATTGGGGTAAAAGATGAGCTTTCTGTTCATTTTTATTGTTTTATTTCATCCGAGTTCTCTCTGTTTGAGGACATAAAGACAATCTCATTTAATAAGTTATTAGAATGAAAACTTTAAGTGGTCTTGAGAGTCAGTCTCTATATCATTCTGTGGACTGATAAAGATGATGCTGGGTTTGTGTCTGTCTGTTTGTCTTTGCTTCTGCAAGCAGCACCCAACACTGAGACACAGGGAAGAGCTGGCACGCATAACTAAAAGATGGCCATTTTTGAAGCCTGGCCTTGCCTTTGGGGGTTGGATGCATTTGGCTTTTTATAACAGTGTTACCAGGGCTGTTTGACATAAACCCTTATGAATTAAATGAGGAAATACCAAATGCTACTACCTCATGGAGGATACAGCAGTGACTGGCTTACTAGAGACATCTCTTTAAATCAACTTCACATCAAGAAGATTTTAGCAAGCCAATTTCCTTTCTCAGTCTTCCTAAACAAACAAACAAACAAAACTACATTAAATTTTTGGGCATGTGTGTATATGTACCTTTAAAGGCCAGAGGAGAAAGAGAGGGGATGGGGAAGGTAGAAAGAAACAGGGAGGAACGAGAAGTTGAGAGACACAGGAAATTACAAAGAATAGATTAAAGTTTCTATAATTAATATGCAAAGAGATATTGCCTGCATGAATAAGTCAAGACAAAATCCTATGCATAGTAATTTGCCAAGCAGAGATCCCCATGAAATTTTATTTTTATTTTTCTGAGCATATGTGTATGTATGTGTGCATATGTGCAACCCTTGATGTCAGGTCTTTGTAGAGACCAGAAGGGGACATTATATCTTCTGGAGCTGAGGTTACAGTGGGTTTGAGCTGCCCAGCATAAATGCTGGGAGCAGCACACAGGTCATCTGGGTAAGCAGCAAACACTCTTAATTACTGAACCCTCTCTTCAGGTCCCCTCAATTTTTTTTAAAAGAAGAGAATGACTAGGGAAGGAAAACTTTAAAAAAATAATAAAAACTGAGAATCAACATTTAGAGTCAAACAAGAAGGACCAGAAAGATGAGTAAAGGATATTAACAATTATTAATATGTAATATTGCTCCAAGTGCAAGGAAATGCTTAGAAACCAAACCAATCAACCAAACAGCAGCAGCAGCACCAAAACAAAGTTCTATCAGGGTAGATGGAGAAGCTGAGCTCATCAGGAATGGCCAGAGACACTCAGATAGAATGAACATATAGATTTTGTACAAAGGAATGGAACCGGGATAGACATTCCTTTCATGGAGATACTGAAAAGAAGAAGCCTATAGGGAGGTAGAAGATCAAAGAGGCAAACTTTGCTATTTCCATTCAGTCTTATTCACTGAATAAGTTCTGCATGGACATAAAGATATCCAGAGATGTCTTGGCATTTCAGTCCATCAGGATTGAAGTCTACTCAACTCCCACTTGAGAGTGAAATCCTAAAAAGATCAGAGAACTAAGAACGGCAAGAGTTATCTCAGAATTGTGCTGGTATTACAGCTGTGCTGAGATCTTCTGTGAGAGCTCAGAATATGTAATAAGATAGAAACATTGCCCAAATAAGTGAACAAGGTTTAACACATCAGAAACGAATAGGTTACTTCCGTCTTTAGCCATTCCCGAGGCAGCCTTAGGAATCAGTCAGAACTCTTTTGACACAAGATAGCTGCAAACACAATGATTATCCATTGGAGGGGGGACTCAAACATTCTTAGAAATAATTACAGTCACAATGTAAGCAAGAGTTACATAATGATTAAACAGAGTTCACTACGTAAGTGTGAAAATACTCCACTGGGAAAGATAGATACTGGCAGATGTGAATAGGAATGGTTGTGCATAAATGGATAAACCCATTTGCATATCTTTGAAAAATCAGAAAAAATGTTAAAAACCAAAAGGCTAAGAAATGATGTAAGCACACTATGTGTGCTTCAGCATAGAAATTGTTTCCAAAAGAGATGCTAAAGACGTTAAGTCATTCCTTCTTATCAGTGAACCTTTGCATGTTATGGGACAAGAAGAGGCAGGGCGCCATTAGGCTCATAACCAGCTTCATATCACATTTGTCCTTTTAAACCATGAATAAATCAAGGAATTGTGATTTTTTCAGAAAAAGACCACGAGGGATAACAAATGTATGGCCATCCGAACTTACATGAGTCAGAATGTCCCATGCCACAGAAGGAACCCCACACACATACAAATGCATCTAATTCATATACATGTAAGTGCCTCACGTTCATTCATGTGTAGAGCCCAAACTCTACTGTATGCTAGAGACACTAAAATTAAAAATATACCTCTCAGAACATTTTTGATATCATAATCTAAAGAAAGAACAGAAGGAAAGATTGTTGATGATGCTGAAGTATTACTTTTTATCTCCAGACAGTAAATGACAGTTCCCTAGCTATTATGGGATAGAGTTTACCTTGACCCTGTAAGCCACGACAGCTGACTAAGCAGAATAATACAGCGATAGCTATGTCTATGATGGTAGTGATGGAACCATTGGCAGTCTGGGCTACAAAACAATGGGAAAAGGGAGTCACGGGACTTTCATGTATGATTCTAGACTGTGATATTTAATACTGTCAACGTGATATGACACTACTTAGACGTGTGCCTGAAAAGTATTACCTTAGGTTAGTTGAGATAAAAACAAGTCTCACCTTAATTATAAGCAGGAATAAGATAGGGTCTTGGAAAGAATAAAAGTGGAGAAAGTAAACTGAGTACTGCATGAGTACATTCATCTCTCTCTCTCTCTCTCTCTCTCTCTCTCTCTCTCTCTCTCTCTCTGCTTCTGAATACTGTGGGGCTAGCCTCTTCAATCTTGTACCATCATATGCTGTTTTGTGCTGATGGAAATACCATTAAACTGAGGGTCAAAATAAATCCTTCCCTCCCTATGTTGTTTTGTTCCCTACTCTGTCATAGAACTGAGACAAGTAACTAGCATATAACTATGATTCCCTCTTGCCTACTCCTAGCCCTTGTGATCGTGACTTGGGAAGGTGTTTGAGCACAAAGGAAGCAGAAGGCTACCAGACAGTGGGATTCTGTGGTACAACTTACCAGAAGTCATCACCCATGATGGTGTGGAATTTTGAGGTGATGAAGTTGTCTCAGCGTCACTCATGCTCGTGTAAGTAACCTCTCCACCATGCTTTGTAAATAAGCCCATCATGCTGGATTTTGGCAGAATGGTTGCTTTAATCTGTCATCATTGATGCACTTCTGGGATAAAAAATATTTGTTTACATCTTCTTAGGGAAAGGAATTACTAGAACATGTGCGATCTTTGCCAGATTCCCTAGAGTTTATACTGCAAAGGAATGTTGCATCTAAAGAAAATCATTGTGTTTCTGTCTTTATTGTCAGGATGCTTGGTTAGAAAACCTAAACCTGGGCTTTATTTAAAATACAAACTATTTTGTAGCGATCTCACTAAGTATTTTTCCTTTTTAGTAGTTTGTATGGGAACGAACATGAGTAGGAGAAGGTGAATCTCATACGTTACTAACATTGTGCCCTTTTCTCTTACAAGTTCAGGTAACATAACTTTCCAAATTTTACTCCAGCAATTGACTCATCTTTCCTAAGTCTAATGTGTAAAGTTGTCCTGACAGAGAACAGGCAAACCACCTGACAGTCTTTCCCTCAGAGGACGGGTTGTTTTTCCTGCCAGATAATCTTAGTCTGAACTGTCCCTCTGTCTATTACTAGGTATCCTTCCCAGTCTCCAAGAAACCTTAGTCTTTACTAGAGGACCTGAGTGAATATTTTAAAACTACTGGATGCCTTCTGTACCTGTGACAAAGAATGACAATCTCAAGCTCTACTTGACAAATTGAGATTATTCACAGCAATAACAACTTTGTATCGTGTCTGCACAAATATTTTTACACTTAATTTTGACTTTTAATATAAATTGTTAAAAAATTCACTGTATCCATGTATCTTAGTCAGCATTTCTATTCCTGCGCAAACATCATGACCAAGAAGCAAATTGGGGAGGAAAGGGTTTATTCAGCTTACGTCCACAGTTGCTGTTCATCACTAAAGGAAGTCAGGACTGGAACTCAAGCAGGTCAGGAAGCAGGAGCTGATGCAGAGGCCATGGAGGGATGTTACTTACTGGCTTGCTTCCCCTGGCTTGCTCAGCTTGTTCTCTTAGAGAACCCAAGGCTACCAGCCCAGAGATGGTACCACCCACAATGGGCTGGGCTCTCCCACCCTTGATCACTAATTGAGAAAACGCGTTACAGCTGGATCTCATGAAGGCATTTCCACAAGTGAGGCTCCTTTTTCTGTGATAACTCCAGCTTGTGTCAAGTTGACACACAAAACTAGCCAGTACACCAGGCATGATTGGAACATGTGGGTAGCCTATGGATTAGATGTATAATGAAGACTCTTTTACCCAGAATGCACCATGAACAGCAGTATTCTCATCACAGTTTCACTGCTAGGAATTTGTTGGTGTGGGACTGGGATGGGAGAAAAGAGAACATAACAGTGTTACAGGAATCCCCACATCCACATGTGTCCATTTCACTTAACATTAAACTATAGGAGTGAAGCCATCTCCACTAAGCGAGTTTGGATGAGATTCCTAGGTTGCGAAAGATATTTCAGTGCTGAGTGTCTACTCCTTTGCAGGCCTAGCCTACCAGGCTTGTGTGGCATGGATCAAGACTTTGCTTTTAGTAAAGACAGGCCGCTCCTACAGGAGGCATGCACTGTTGTAAAAAGCAGAAGTGACTATAGCCATGTCCAGTCTGAGAACTGCACTTGGGGAAGGTTCTGGGTTCATGAGGCTATTGTAAGAAGAAAGGTTTCAAGGGGCGGTTGATAGTAGGTAGGAGAAGAATTGCTGTGGCTCTAGGGTTTCTTTCTGTCCTGCTTTGCATAGCAGCAGCAACGAAAAAGTGAACTCCTTTCCTAGGGCTGCCCAATCTTTGCTCTCTGCAGACAATTTAAGTATGTTATTAATTACTGGAAGTTACTTTGCTCCAATCATACATCCTTTAAGAACAATGGAAACAAAAAAGCCACAATGGAAATTATATGCAAAAATGATGTGAATCAGGGACTCAGGTACAACTAGATGCCAAAAAAAAAGACCCTCAGGAAATGCAAAGCTTTAGAGACTTTCATAGTCATGAACAAGCAACTATATTTCTTATATTCTATATAAAGCTATTTTAACAGCTTAATGAGCAATTTTTAAAAATTATGTGTAGGGTAAGTGAATTAATGTTACTGGAAAAAATGTTAAGCTTTGATATTTCCGAAGTTTCCCAGGCTCCCATCCATTAGCTAAATGTGACAGCCCAGCTTTCTGGGACCACGTGCATTACAGCATTCATCCAGACACGGGAATAAAAGCTGGCATCACTTCTTCAGACGCAAATGTCTCTTCTTCTTCCCCAACTTAAGCGTGAGGGAGATTCTGAGATGTACTGAGACACTTAGGGTCTCCTTGTTGAAGACGGCTGGGCTAACCTCACAGTGGACGGCCTCAGCACCACACAGGGTTGTTGGTGTGAGTTTGCAATGTAGCTCCTTTATTGGCCTTTAGCCTGTTGGACTTGTACTTGAAAGGCAGCCATTAGGAACTTTATTCGAAGGATCTAGTGGCATTTAGGACGTCTATCTCCCAGGGAGAACATTACCTACCCCATTTTACTTCATTGCTATTCTGAGCACCTAGGACTTCTTCAGTTAGCATCCCATACATGCAGAGTTACGTGTAGATGTGATAAAGTAAAAAAATGAAAAGTGCAGAAGAGCCCATCTCCAACTTCCAACTTCTGTCAAATCTTCATGAATTGTTTAGTCATTCTTCTTTTCCTTTCCTCTACAATACTTTAAAAATATTTATCTTACTTCATGTGTATGAATATTTTGTCTACATGTATGAATGTGCACCACATGCATACTTTGTACACACGGAAACCAGAAGAGAGCATCCGGTTCCCTGGAACTGTAGTTACAGATGGTTGTCAACTGTCATTTGGTGATGGGAACTACACCCAGGACCTCTGCAAGGGCAGCAAGTATTCTTAACTTGAGAACCTCCTCCCTAGGCCTTACAACTATTGTGAATGTACCCATTTCCATAATGTAACCATGAAAGCAAATCTAAATAGCCCAAAGTAATATAATGGATTCAGTTTCAATCACAATGGCCACCTCCTTCATTTCAGCCCAGAAGGCAGTCATGGCGGGCACTCAAATTGCCACTTGGGCAGGTAGAAATCTTTCAAGGTTACCAATTCATTTAGCTTGAATAGTTCAGTCTGTTATTTCATTTTTTTCATAACATTTTCTTTCTCAGACAAATCACATCTTCAAGAAGACAGATTAGTTATAGTATTTTATGTACCCCACCTTTGGCAAGATGGAATGAAATTAGCATTGTGAAACAAGGCTAAATAGTTACTCCTTACATATTGGACAGGGAAGTGAGTCTTTATCAAAAAACCTCTGAGGAAAAGAGTGTGGGGTTTCTGTGAAATGTTGCTAGCTCAGAACCTTGTCTTAGATGGCTTTCTTTGGTCACAGTGTATACTCGTTTGTAATATTTGATCATTTATCATTTCCTTTAAGACCAACCCTAAAATCTGTTAAACCATGATTGCTGGCCATGTATGTGAAATGTGCTTCCACGTGCAGGACAAGCTGTGGGTTAGGAGCCCAAAGAGCCAGCAGAAAGGTTGGAAACAGGCGACTTCAGGAGGAAGGAGGTTGGGAGGACACTCTAGAATGTACCAGAGACCTGGGAAGTGAGAGACTCTCAGGACTCAAAGTGGGGAGGAGGCTCGGGGGAGTAGATGAAAGGCCCTACAGAGGGGAGAAGGAACTTATTGAATCCACCCCCAGCAGAAAGACAGGGCATCAAATAAGGGATGGGGTTGCTATCCCACAGTCAAAGCTCTGACCCATAATTCTTCCTGTCTGAAAAAAAGTGCAGGGATGGAAATAGAGAAGAGCCTGAGGAAAACAAGGTCCAGTGACAGATCCAAAGTGCGTTCTAGCTCCACAGGAGGCCCCAAGATCTGAAACCATTACTGAAGCTATGGGGCATTCACAAAAAAGGACTTACCATGACTGCCCTCCAAAAGACCCAACAAGCAGCTGAAAGAGTCAGATGCAGATATGTGCACCCAACCAATAAACAGAAGCTGCTGACCCCTCCGGTTGAATTAGGGAAAAGCTGAAGGAAGCTAAGGAGGAGAGCAACCCTGTAGGAGGACCAGCAGTCTCAATTAACCCTGAGATCTCTTAGACACTGGATCACCAACCAGGCAGCATCCACCAGCTGAGAGGAGGCCTCCAACACATATACAGGAGAGGGTCTCGGATCTGGATTCAGTCAGAGAAGATGCACCTAACCCTGAAGAGACTGGAGGCTCCAGGAAATTTAGAGGTCTGGTGGGGTAGGTGGGGTGGGGACATCTTTGTGGAGGTGGGAGGGTAATGTAGGGTGGGGAGGAGGTATGGGATGTGAAACCCTGGGGGGGGGGTTGGAACAGGAAGGGAATAAAATCTGGAATGTAAAAATAAATAAATAAATAAATAAATAAATAAATAAATAAATAAATAAATAAGAAAGAAAGAAAGGGAAAGAAGTCGTTATAGCAATCTTTCTTAGAATCTGATTCTGGACTCACATGATCAGAGCATCTGAAAACTTGCTAGACTTCATCCAAAGGTTAGAAACTCCAGTGGAAAGGTAGTGATCATCATTTCCATGCCTTTCTGAGATAGCTCAGGGGATTGAGGACTTGCTGGCTAAGGGTGACATTGTTAGGCACAGGTGGGAAAGCCAATCCTGAAATTTGGCTGTTCCTCAAAGCACTGGAAATGCATCATTTTCAAAGAGGTGCTAGAGCAAGCGGCTTTCTAAAATCCAAATAATTTAAAGGGAAACGGTTTAAATGTTAAACAGGAGAAGCAGAAGGCAAAAGAAGTCCAGGTGGGAGAGGAAGTGTTCTGCGTCCCGTTTCCTTCAGCCAGTTGTACCCAAGTTTCTCCTTCTTCTGTTTCCACGTGAAAATGTGCCTGGGGCCTTTGCAGAATGGTCATCGAAAGCCACTTTCTGCATCATTGCCTTTGTACGTAAGGATGTGATGAGAGCAGTTTCATCCTAGCCAAGGTTTGCCAGTGCTGCCTCCTGTACCCTTGGCGACCAAACTCACGGTACTCCTCCATCCACACTGCCCAACCTGCTCTGGATGTGGCAAAGGAAGAGAGAAAGAGAAGGCTGATAATGAATGCCTGAGGGGCAAGAGAAATGATCGTCAAAGTGGGAAGAGGAGAGAGGGAAGATGGAATTAGGAGATAAGAGGGAGAGACAGAAGGGAGAGAGAGAGAGAAGAGAGAGAGAGAGAGAGAGAGAGAGAGAGAGAGAGAGAGAGAGAGAGAGAGAGAAAGACAGACACAGAGACAGACACACAGAGAGAGAAAGACAGAGACAGAGACAGAGAGACAGAGACAGAGACAAAGAGAGAACACTCTCAAAGGAGAGGGGCAAGAAGCAATGACCTGAGGCAATGCAGAAAGGCCAGGAGGGTGGGGCTACCCAGCAGCTGTTTGGCATAGGCTGCTTTTGCCATCCATTTTGCATGGACTCCTTCCTGTGTTCGTCAGCGTCTGCGATGGGGTGATTAATCATTCATGTCAGAAGCCCTAATCCTATTCAATGGAAAACAAATGCCATGGCACCCAGCCCTTTGCTTATCCCGTGCGTGCTCTTCGCAAGCTTGCTTGGACTGGGCCGTCTGGGACCAAGATGGTTTTTCTGGGGACTTCCATTCCCAACCCCCAACCCCATACAAATTCAGGACAGCTCCACATGTTGGCGATGCCCTGTGATCTCTAGGGCCTTGCCTTTTACAGGGGGGGAAAAAAGAACCACTAGCAATAAAGGTCAATGTTGTGCTAGTTAAACAAATATTCAACATCCATTTAATTCTCTTTTAAAGAGAACGTAGACCCTGTTACTTACAAAGCTTCTTCCCTGGACCACAGTGTACTGACACTCTCAGTCCTCCTGACAGCCCTTGTGGCAAGGGTTAGCTCTGTGGTCTCACTAGCACATTCCTTCTTTGCAGTCTTTTCCCGCCTAACCCACACTCTTCATTTCCTTCCATTTTTTTTTCTTCATCTATATTTGGATGACACTGGAAGAAACAGTGATTTGCCCTAAACTTCTCTAAGTTTCAAACTGCCTCTGAAACTTTCACTTACTCTGGAAAAACAAGGAGAGTGTGTAGCATAGGCCAGAAACATTCAGGCTCTCGCATCAATCAATCAATCAATCAATCAATCAATCAATCAATCAATATTCTTTTAAAAACCTTCAAATCCATGTTTCTCACCTGGGTAGCTACATGTTCCATTAATCTTCATTAATAGTTTGGTTGGGCTCAGAGCCACCTAGGAGATTGATAAGACCCACCTCTGGGGATGATATAAGGAAGCATCAGCAACCTTCGTTTCTCTTCTCAGTCAGTCACATGAATAGCACTCCATTGCCATAGGCTACCCATAGCTGCCATTCTATCCCACCCAAATCACCATATGCTGAGTTCTATGAAACCAGTAGCCAAGATAAACCTTTCTTCCCTTGAGTTGTTCTGTTATTATTTAGTCACAGCTAAGAAGAACAGTACTGTATAGAATCCCTGTCCCAACTTTCACATCTGTAAGCTTTTCTTCTCTTGTGTGAAAGGCACTGGGGACTGTGGTGGCCCAAGATAAATGATACATGTGCAGTGTGACTCATGACTGGTAGCTCATGACTTCTTTCTAAATCTAATAACCAGAGACCAACAGGAAACCTGAGGGAGATGATGACTGTCTTCTAGGGATGAACATCGCTCCTGGACATTCCCTACAAGACAAAAGGTAGAACCTATTTGCTTAGCAGGTTTAAGAACTTTTGCCAATGTAAGAAGTGAAAAGAACTCACTACTTTGAAGCTGACACACATTCTGGTTCAACATCAAACTGCTTTGCCTCACAATGACAGCCACACTTTAAATGCCTGTGCGTTCTTTCCTCAAAAGGTTTCCTTCCTCGTGCTCTGTGGACTTTCTTCACTGGTATGCACTTGAAGGGATGCCTGTAGCTCTCTATTGGGAGATAGCATGAACTCAGGCCTTGGCACTTGCTGGTCCTAAACACGTTTTCTTACTTACGACCTATTACAAAGTCCATGGATGTGATTTTCATTACCAGACTTCTTGGCACTTCCCTTTAACAGCATTTTTGTGTGTTAAGTAGGAATAACTTTGGTTTTCAGAGAAGAAAAGGAGTTTAGGGAGCTAGTGTGACTTCCTTCAGATCATGCGCCATAAGAATAATAAATAATAAAAATAAAAGAATAAGAATAAGAATAATAAAAAGTATAACCACTAGTTTGAAGACCTGTGCCGTTGACAAAACCTGGAAATGAGAAAACCTGGAAATGGACAATGATTCAAGTATAGCTGCCCCCTCCAGTGCGGGTAGGAAAACATTTCTAAGAAGCTCTATACTTCTGTGGATCCTCAAATTCTCTTATGTAGATTAGTATTTCATAAAATCTCTAAACAACTTCCCTTATACTTAAGTCATTCTCCCTCCCCCCTTCTCTCTCTCTCTCCTTCTCTCTCCTATATGCGTGTGCATATATATTCATGTGTGTAAATGAGATCCCAGAACAACCTACAGGGTTATTTCTCACCGTCCACTTGTGGCGGGGTCTCCCATTTTTCTGTGGCAGGCACCAGTCAAACTGACCAGTGAGATTCCAGGGAGTCACCTGTGTCTTCTTTCTATCTATGGGCAGAAGTGACAGGACTCCAGTTGCTCTCACTATGGGTTCTGCTTTTATGTGGGTTCTGAATATTCAAACTCAGGTCTTCACCCCTGTGCCACAAGTACCTTCACCAACAGAGTAAAGCCATTTCCTCAGACCCAAATCATTCTAATGATATAAAAAACAATAGAAAGGCTATGTGTCTGAATCCTTGTTATATTGCATTGTAAAAGAATAATGACAGGAAAAATAATAGGTATATTTTCAGAACATGCACAAATTTTTTTCTGGTATTTTTCAGAAAGATTTGTTGAATATGTGTATACAGAGTCCACAGATACAGAAAACTAAGATTGACTGACTATTGAGAACTCAAGAAGAATTTTGAGATGAAATGTTGCTTATGATAAATATGGATGTTTTAAGTGTAACAGTTTCAGGTAACCAATAAAACTTTAGAAAGGAAATGTGAGCTAAATGAGTCTGAACAAAGGAAACTATTATGTGTCTGTCAGAGGTCTACATAGTCTTGAGAGGGAGGAGTGGTACTTCTTTTTATTTCCGTAGTCCCTCAGAGGATGCTAACAGTCACAACCATGGTATTGCCCCAGCAGATAGTGTTTGGTTCTAAAGTCCAAAGAGAATTCCTGGATGGTGGAACATGGATCTCAAAGGGTCATTTGTTACTTGGTTATGTTAGTGTCCAGAGTCCTGTGGTTATCTCTCAGAAGCAGGGTATCAGGGAAGAAGTAGGACACAGGTGACTGCTCTCCCAGAACCGGAATGGATTCATTCTTGGTTATCAAGAATGTTCATATCAACAAAAGGCAAACACTAGGTGATACCAGGTACAGGTATAGCAGAGGAGGATCAAGAATCAGGTACTTCGTGGACTAGATAAGCAAACCCATAGCCTCTTCCAGGTATATTCTTAACATTGCCTCTTATTCTTTAGGTTAGAACGAAATTATTAGAGAAGTTGTGCATATACATAGGTGCTTGTAAACGGTCAATGCATGGTCAATGCACATGATGTGCATATCAAGGTCAGACATCAACTACTAATATCATTTATTCGGGCATGGTCTGTCTTATTTATCTGAAGCAGGGTCTCTCACAGGCATTCAACCCATTCTTCAAGTAGACTACACTAGTTATCCAAGGAGCCCAGGGGCATGCCCATCTCCCCATTCATTGTTCTGTGATTACAAGACTGTGTCACCATGCTAAGTGTTCACTATGTAAGTCCTGGGTCTCAAGCTAAGGATCTCAAGCTCACCCAGGGTCCTGGCTACTTTTATGTCAACTTGACACAAGCTAGAACCATCTGAATAAAAGGACCATAGAAAGAGAAGATGCAACCAAAAGATAGGGCTACAGGGCATTTTAAAAATGAGTAATTAATATGGGAAGGCTCACCACATTGTGGGTTGTGCCGTCCTTGGGCTTGTGGTACTGGCTTCTATAAGAAAGCAGCGCGAACAAGCCATAGGGAGCAAACCATCAAGCAGTACCCCTTCGTGGTCTTTGTGTCAGCTCCTGCTTCCAGGTCCTTGCACTAGTTGAGTTCTTGTCCTGGCTTATTTAGTGATGAGCTATGATGTGTAAGTGTAAGCCAAATAAACTCTTTTCCTGTCCAGCTTTCTTTTGGTCATGGTGTTTGATCGCAGCAATAGCATCCCTAACTGAGACACATGGTAAATACTTGACCAACTCAATCATCTCCCCATCTCTCCTGGAGAACTCTTTAGTTAAATTATTCCAATTTGGCACTTGTGTTTAAGCGTAGAACGTAAAATGCCTAAAAGAAAGGTCTGTATTCTTCCTCTCGCGGATTATTTGTCATTTATCAAGAATAACAAACTTGGAGATGTATTTGTTTGCAAGTCATAGGTGGAGTTTACTCCCCTCCTCCATCCCTAGCTTGGCAGTCTAACAGGAGTCTAGACAGTGAATTTATTCCTCTCAGGACTGCACTTCATCATTCCATGGTGCTCTCTAAATCCACTTTTAATTCACTCTTGTGTCTCAGAAGGCGTGGCTGCAGACCTGAAATGTCCTCCCCCCGAAGACTGAACAAAGGCCACAGGCTCGGCCCTGATGGCACAGAGCTGTGTGGCCCTGATTGCCAGGCTTCTTTAAGATGGAAAAAGAGCAAGAAGCAAAAAGGTAAGGAAATCCAAACCATTTAGAATTCCTCCTCCTCTCCCCGAAGCTGTTTAATCTCAAAACAGGGTAGCAACAGAATTATGTCTTAATCTTCTCACATTGAAGGTATTGAGTGGATTCCTAAATTCTAAGAACAGGGAAGAATGGTAAAGCCGGGGAGGGGGGATTGGGGGATCAGACATTAAGAGCACTGGCTGCTCTTTGAGAGCAGTGAACTCTGAGTCTAAGAACTCAGTGAACAGTGGCTCACAACCATGTATAACTTCAGGGCCAGGAGGTCTGATGGCCTCTTCTGATTTCTTGGGACACCAGGCATACACATATATGCAGGCAACACAGCCATATACAAAAGAAAATAATAATTAAACTGGTAAATTAAGGGCTATATGGAATTGGGAAAATATAAAGGATATCATATTCACCTGGTACTTAACCCTACCTAAAGTCTTGTGATCAGGGTCTTCCCATTGTTTCTCACTCATTTTATTCTCTTTATGTAATTCAATAATTGAGATAGCTCTGTACTTGTTATTCGAGTAATATGCACTTAAAAAGACATTTGGGTTAATTTTAATCATCCCTGTCTTAGGCAGGGTTTGCATTCCTGAACAAAAACATCATGACCAAGAAGCAAGCCAGGGAAGAAAGGGTTTATTCAGCTTACACTTCCACATTGCTGTTCATCACCAAAGGAAGTCAGGACTCGAACTCATAGAGGGTAGGAACCTGGAGGCAGGAGTTAATGCAGAGGCCATGGAGGGGTGCTGCTTACTGGCTTGCTTCCCCTGGTTTACTCAGCTTGCTCTCTTATAGAACCCAAGACTACCAGCCCAGGGAGGGAACCATCCAGAGTGGGCCCTCTCACCCTTGATCGCTAATTGAGAAAATGCCTTACAGCTGGACCTCATGGAGGCATTTCCTCAAGGGAGGCTCCTTTCTCTGTGATAGCTTCAGTTTGTGTCAAGTTGACACACAAAACCAGCCAGTACAATCCCCCTCCTTCATTTCCTGCCGGGTGACTGGAGTGCCCTGCTTTCTGCCAATTGCTTCATGGACAGCAGAATGATAAATTAATAAATATTCTCCGCAGTGATTTCTTTGCTCCGTTTTCACAGCATGGAAAATGAATGTGCCTAGCTCACTGTGCTTGCCCCCAGGTTGTTTATAATACAATAATTTGATACTGATTCCAGAACTATTCATTAAGCATCTACTCTAGGCTAGACCTTATGTTAAGGAGAAAACAAACAGAATTGACGCAGTGCTTGTGCTTTAAAAATTAGCAGGTTAATGAAGGTGAGCAAATACTATATTACTTGTCATGATAGGGTGAATCATAGGGAAGAAAAATAATCCACAAGACTGTGGGAGGCATTTTATCAAAATGTCAGCTAAGCTGAAAAGTAGAAGAAAGTGATGTTAAAAAGTAGCCAAGAGTACCTTGGGAGAATGACGTAGAATGGGAGGAGTGTTATGGTGACACTGTGAACAGTCTTCATGAAGCTAGAGAGGACCCTGAGAATGGGTAGATCATAGAGAGATGGGAAAAACGGCAGGACAAGAAACCAGAAATGGCATGAAACCACCAACTATCTATGAACATCTTTCGATACCGTATGACCAAGTGTGCGTTTTATTTCAACAGTCCCATGGAGCCGGAGAGATTTAATCAGGAAGTTCTATCCTTGTCTTCTCATTAGAAAGAGACTTTTGCTTGCGATATTTGCATTGGGGTAGAGGGCTTCCGGATGCAGGAGTTAGGGAGCTGTCCAAATAACCTAGGTGAAAGGTAAAAAGAACCAGGTCTGGAAGGTGAGACATGGCAAGGGGCTTGGGGGGGGGGCATATTCTGGAATCTTAAAGGGTGTTGTCCAAAAACTTGGCATTTGATAAGGTGGAAGCAGGGCTGTGTTCAACATAGTGGGTTTGATGCTTGAGTGTGGCAGGACCAGCTGCGGAGGGTTATGCAGGGCAAAATGAGCAGTTTGTGTAGGAAGATGTGTAAGATACATAAGGTGACAATGGAAGAAGAGGAAACATATTGTGTGATATACTCCTCCCCTCCAAAAAAAAAAACCAAAGAGGAAATGTATTGTGTGATATACCCAAAACAAACACTGAACATTTCCCAAACTAAAGCAGGAACATGGAGAGAGACAAGGACCTCACATCTACGGAACTCTGAGTAATTTCGAAGGGGCCATGGGAATGAAGCTACAGTACATGAGCTAGAGAAAGAGTATGCTAGGGCATTGGGCTGGGACAGAGTCACTGTTTGTCATTGTGGTTATATCTAGGATCGGTGGGATTAGCCTCACTGTAGCCTGAGTGAAGACACCGGGTATCTTTTCTGAAGCCTGTTCTATCATGCCACTCCTGTGTTTCACCCTCTCTGACTTCTTAGTCACTGGTGGGAATGCTTACCACAGCTGAGAGAACCTTACCTACCACACATGCATTTTCCTTTCCTGCCACATCACAATAGCCCTTGGCTTTTTCACCTCTGAAGGTTTGGTCTCCTTCAGGAGTCCATGTGTTACCCATCTCCTGACCCCAGAACATCTTCCTCCTCTTCCCATGATTACCCCACACAGTCTTGACTAAAGACTGTGCTCAATGGTCACCCAACGTTTAATGCTTCAGGAAATAAGCTGCCATTTAGAATCTCATCGGTTAGAAAGACTGCTCCCCCTCGGCACCAATAGTTAGGACTTAAGTTTTAAGAGAGCAGCATATTTGATTTTATTTCCTGATAGATCCCAAGTCCTAATGTACTGTCTGATTCATAGCACATGTTTGTTGAGTAACTAAAGAAATGTGCAAGTTTACAGCATGTATGCACCAGCCTCAAGCACGTTTAAGAAGGCTTTCTTCTCTAGGAAGATATACAAAAAAATGGCATGAGGTCAATCCTTGGAAGGAAACCATTTCTGCCTTAAGTATACAGTACAACTATCAGAAGGGCCTTAACATAAAATAAGTGTGTACATCCTACTCTGGGAGAACCTATCATAGGGTCAAGGATTTGCCTAATCTAGATAAAAGATGCTTAAAAGCAATTCTCTGTTGACAGCCACTGCTGGGAGGGGAAGAAGAATTTGAACTGCAAACAAATGGTAGGGATTTGCAACTGGAGGGCTTTCTTTGCTGCCAGTAGACCAGCTTGGAGACAATTGCACAAGGGTCACTGAAGTTCAGTGCTATGGGTCAGTGAGGTGGCCTAGTGTGGGAAGATGCCCACGTGTGATGACCTAGGAACCTCATGGTGGAAAGAAAAAAACCAACACCTACAGGTAGCGTACATTCACACACACACACACACACACACACACACACACACACACACACACACACACACAGTGTAAATGCATAAGTATTTGAACAGTTAAGTTTGGGGCTGGAGAGATGGCTCCGCAGTTAAGAGCACTCCTGGCTCTTCCAGAGGACCCAGGGTTGGTTTCCAGCATCAGTGCGACAATTCACAACTGTTCGTTCGTAACTCCAATTCCAGGGATCTTGATACACTCTCTTGGCCTCAGGCTCACATAGAGTGTACTTCCATAGATACAGGCAAATTCCCTTATACATAAAATAAGAAACAAGTAAATGTTTTCGAAAGATGAGTTCACGGCTCTGCTCTCTCTTTTACACAGCGAACATCTCCTTCATTCTTTTGTACACCCATGGTCTTGTTACATGCTTTCTTTACATTTTTTTAGCTATAAAACACACATACTTCCTTGTTCTTGCTCTTTCCTTTGCTCTCCCCTTCTTGCTCCTGCTCTCTGCCCATTTCCCTTCCCCTTCTCTCCATGTACTCATGGCTGGCCTTTACTCCTTTACTCTCTCTCTATCTCTGCCTTTCTCTGTCTCTACTACCTCCTCAACTCCCCTCCCCATGACCTGAATAAACTCTATTCTATACTAAACACACACACACACACACACACACACACACACACACACACACATTCATCAAAAATCTCTGAAATATGTTGCCATCCCTTCGCCCTCCATTTTCAGTCACTGAATCCCACTAGTTCCCACAAAGTCCTCAAGAACAACTGCTTCCTATTTTCCTAAATCTACTCTCATAATTGCCCTGCCCAGGTTATCAGAAAAGCTTGAGGGTCTCCCATGTTGGGCTACATCCCCCACTCCACAACTACACTATTCCAGTGCAGGCTACCATCACCCTAAAACCTCACTTCCATTATGTTGCCATCCCAATCACTTTTTCGCCTCGGTAGGATGCTCATATCTACTCTTAATCTACCTTTCTGAAGTATTATTCTGGTAATTGTTCTTGGAAACAGTCACCTTCAGTTAAACTGGGTGTACCAATTACTCACGGCAAACCTATTCTTCCTTTGCACTTTTGACATGTTCCTCATGTCTAAGACTGTCTCCACTCTCTTTTTCTTTATAATTTCAACCCATTTATTACAGCCAGCTCACCTCTTCGGCAGAGCTCACCCTAATCATCCGAGCATCATCTCTGCATGAACTCATAGCAATTATTGTTTACACCACTCATTTGGTACTTAAGGTTAAATCCCTGTGTGAAATTTCTCTGACTTTGCGCAGCAATTTGATGTCTCATTTTTCCCAAATAGCTTATGAGCTGTCAGTACAAGGATAAAATACAGTTCCTATAAAGTTCCTTGAGCATAATAAGCACTCAGAGTTTATTATTTAAAGGGATGAGTTAATGCACGAATAATGATCCGGTCTTAACACATCCTGGTGACTACATGTCTTACTTTTGAGACTGATGGAAAGCCTTTTCCCCATCAACCACCCCATGTCTGTAATCTGACGGGCTGCTGTGGTATTCAAATGGAAGATGACCCGAGTGTATGATTGTGAAAATCAGATGCATGCAAGAAACACAGAGGATAGGGGACTATGATTTCATATGCTGGAGGTGCGATTTAAAGAATATTTCTCTCAAAGTTCCTTGCCATTTTATTTTATTTTATTTTTATTTTACTTTTAGCCATTAACTGTTTGTTATCCATCTTCTTTCTTGTCAGTGCTTTCTGAACCCCTAGGCCAGTGGCTCTCAACCTTCCTAACGCTATGGCTGGTTAATACATTTCCTTATGTCCTATAATTATTTCATTGCTACTTGATAACTGTAATTTTGCTACTTTTATGAGTTGCAGTATAGCTATCTGATAGGCAGACTATCTTATATGTGATCCCCAAAGGAGTCACAACCCACAGGTTGAGAAATACTTCCCTATGACTCTGTCACACTCACCGGGAGCTGATTTTTTTTCCTTCTTGGCTTTTGACATGGCTTTTGTCTAATGTATAAAAATTCGTGGTGTCCTGGAGTCTCAGATTTGATTCCTTGTAAGATATGAGAGCAGAAAGGAGTGGCATAAAAGGTTCTTTCCAGAGAAGCCTCTGGTAACACTGCAAAGCCATTTTATGGTGCAAATATGGGCAAAATACACTGCTCAAGAAACGTCAATCATATTTTGGGCATTGTGAAAAAAATATCACTCCATTGTTTTTAATACAGTGATTTGGGGGATTTGAGAAACTAGACAGTGGTGGGGATGTGCGTAGAGAAAAGAAGGAGGAGGAAAAATGCAGGAATATTTAGATGAGCCAGATATCTAAAAGAGACCACAGGGATGGGAGAAACCCAAGATGTGTAACTTCACACACAGAATGCCATAGTTGTTCTCTGGATTGAGGGAGTTTTCTGCGCTGTACATGAATATCAGATAAGCTGCCAGGCCCCCTGCCGGGGCTGTCCCCAACTGGGGCTGTCCCCAAAGAGGCTTGGGCTTTGTCATTCTATGTGAAAACAAGTTAGAGGGAACCTCTGACTTGTGGAAGAGGGAGAATAGGACTTGGCTCCAGAAAACCCAGTCACTAGTTCCACCAGCTTCCTTCCTTTGCCATCAGAAAGAGAAGCAGCATAAGAAGGAACCTTCTACACTGACATTTGGTATCTGTGACCACCAGGTGGCAAGTAACATCAAGAAGTGATTGTGTCACATATGAAGCCAGATGTCTCTGAAAATCCTTGATTTCATTCCATGTATTTTATAGATAAGAAAACTAGATCCCAAGAAATTGGATCCTATGAATTATTACTGTTTCACACTTACCTGGTATTTGATGGTAAGTTCTCAAGTGAAAGTGCATTTGCAAGGTGGACTTGTTTTCCATAAGAATCAAGTGATTATTTTGACTGGCTCTAGTATTTCTGGTTCCCTTGCATCCGGGGCTATTTCTTCACTCATTCAGACTACTCCTGTGTCTTGTGCATAAAGCAACATCTGACTGACGAAGCTGCTGAACTCAGCTGAGCATGGCTCTGCTCCTGCTGCAGCTCCCCAGATCCCTGGGCTTCCTGGAAACAGCAGAGGCCAAAGCCACCATCTAGGGTCACCTTACCTTGGTATTGGTGTGGGCTATGTGTTAGGAAGATCTGAGATAGTCTAGCACAGCTCCTAAGTTCTTGGTCTCTTCTCACTTTTCCTTGGGAAAAGCTCTTGTGTAAAAGCACTGAGCTTAGGGACAGAATGCTTGATTTGATCATCAGTTAGAAGTCTAGATAACTTTTCTGAGGTGACTTACACTCAAAATATGTCACAGTTATTCAAGGTTCATGTCACTGCATAGGTATTTGATACTTCTTAAGTTTTATTTTTAAGTGAGATGCAACCACATGGACTGATCTCTTCAGAGTTGCAGTGAAGGACAATGGCAGTCTTTAAAGTAAAATTACTTTGAGACTGAGGGTGTAGCTCAGTAGAATGCTTCCTAGAATACCCTAGGTTTGAGCTCTAGCACTTCATACTTGGGGCATAATGATGCTGTTATCAGTAATTCCAGCACTTAAAAAGTCAAAGACAAGAGGGTGAGAAGTTCAAGGCCATCTTCCCTCAGTATATAGTGATTTGAGTCTGGTCTGGGGTATATGAGACCCTGACTTTCCTATTTGTTATTTGCTAAACCTTCCATATTTGAAAAGTTCTGTAAAAGTGATACAAGTCCCAACAGTGCTTATTCACATACCTGTTAAGCCTTCTACTTGACTCAACTTCAGATCCCTCTGTGTCTAAACCTAGCCCCTTCACTAACAACCCAGAGTTCTAGCACAGCTAATAAACTTTTTACACCACACAAACACTTGCACAAGAAGTGAGAAAATCAATTAAACAGTGTGAAGTCAATCCAACAACTCTCTTAATGATATTCCGCACAATCCATGTGAGAGACAAATTTGTGCTCACCAAGTGTGATTTCGTGGGTTTCAGTTGGAGTTGCTTGTTTCCAGGATGTTCTGTCAGCATCTTCATTTGAGCCTTAGTACAAATCAGGACAGGTATAGGTGGAGCAGCTGCAGGCATCTACAGAGCAGGTCTGAGAGGACCAAGTAGACCAATGTGGGAAACAATGGCTTTGAAGTTGCTAGTTGTATTCAAAACCCACTTTCTATTAGTCATGTGGGTTGGGACAACTCTTCTGGATTTTTTTTATGTTGTTTCTGTAGTTATCCACAGGAATAAGAAAACCTATTTCATAAGATTTTTCAGAAACTAGAAATAAGAAAACAGCTGTAAAGTGGTTATCCTGGGGCTTTGCACATGGTAAATGCTTAATAATTGTAATTATTTTTATTAATAAGAACCCAGGCATTCAGTTCTCAATGCTTTTTTTGTCTATCCAATGAGACTTTAAA
This sequence comes from Rattus rattus, assembly GCF_011064425.1. Lineage (NCBI taxonomy): Eukaryota > Metazoa > Chordata > Mammalia > Rodentia > Muridae > Rattus > Rattus rattus. The sequence continues at coordinate 48,272,709 of NC_046163.1, read as the reverse complement.
TTCTTACAATATAAGACTTCTTACCTCATGCATTGTTAGCGTAAATTGTCTCATGTACATTGAAACAGGGACTTTTTACACTGAAAGAGAATTGACTATTTTGAATGACTATACAGCCCGCCAGCCAAGAGTTCAGCTTTCTCTCTGTGTAGCTACCTTTGTCTGGAAATGCATAGTGTAATTATTTGAACATTCCCTTTGTGCTTTTCTCTTATTATTTTATGAAAATGACTGAGAAACAGGAAAATGAATGTGCTCGTACTGGTGGCAAGGAAGCTCGGGCACCATAAATTTACTGTGGTTGAGAAAGATGGCAGTCCCTAGATATTCTAGAATTGATGAATCCTTGTTGAGGCCTTAAGATGATCAAGTGGGCACGCAGGTACAAAGAAAAAGAAAAAAATAGCAGATAGAAAACACTGGAAGCATGGCTATTATAATTGCATCTAACTGATAAATCAACTTTTAGGAATTGTTTTCATGCCACTTAGCTTTCTCAGACCAGAAACATCTTATACCCCTTAAGCCAGTTACTGCATTTCTTCTGTCAGATCTGCACATATGAATAGGTACAGAATGATTCTTTCAGGAGGATCTGCTGTAGACCAGGCTGATGGGAAACTATTAGCAATAATCTTGTTCCTTCCTTAGGGTGTCTCTTCTAGTTTTAATCAGATGTCTAGAAAACCTGAAATGACCACATAATTTTCACTAAAGGGGCAATGAGAATGAAGGAACCTTATGGTTCTGTGTGCCTCTGCTAGTGGACTCACAGAGCATCTTTCAGGATGCATATGGTCCTTGTCTGTCCTATATTTGAAAGAATCAAGTACTGAAGACTTGCCTGGCAATAGAGGAGACTCCAGTTCTTTGAAGCTTTGTAAACCCGATCTATTTATACTCTTGTACAATTCTTGCTAACTAAAAGCAAAGTAGATTTCATTTAATAGTTATCTCAGTCTTGAATGAGATATATTTAAAGGTGGGTCACTAGAGAAGCTTGAAACCCAGCTCATGTTTCTTTAAACAAAATGACATTTCTTAGTAAAGAGGTTCTCAGTGTCCCCTGCAGAAATATATCTGATTTCAGAAAAGGATTGATTCAAATAAAAATGCGTTTGTATAAGAAAAATTATTTTCTGCTGAGAAAACACATAGTTTGGGGTAAATTTATAGTTCTGGCCAGGTCATTAATATCTGGTTGTCAAAAAGTATTGGTTTGAACAAAAATATGTTGTAATAAAAATGCATTGTTTTGGGGAAATTTATTGGCCCCATGAAAACCTATTCGATTCAGAGAGATGTGTTGATTTCAATGAAAAATCTATTTGTTTTAAGGGAGATAATGCTTGGCTCTCAGCTTTTCTGTGGAAGATCTCTGACATTGATATTCATTTAGAAAGATGAAACATAGACATAATTACTGAGAAGGCTGTGAGAAGAGAACACACGACCCGTTTGGTCAATAATGCTTAACAGGACATAATGAGTGCTGATTTTGAGAGTTCATTGACAGACATCAGCCACCAAGTCAATGGCTCCTTCTAAGTAATCCAAAGAAGGGTGTGGCTGGCCATAATTCTAGACCACTCACTGTCACAAGAGGACCAGATAGGTAGGAAAAAACTCTAACCCTAAGTAAGCTGGAGTTCTAGAAGTCCTTTTGTGTTTATCCTTAGCCACTGCCTACCACACTCCCTTTTCTTCAAGATCAGGGTCTTGAAATAGTTAAAAAACATTTCCATAGACTGTTCCTTCTGCGCAACCATATATCCACTGCAGAAAGATAGAAATCATAGCATGAGACTGGCACTGAGGTGGCTCATTGTGGGCAATGTAGGCAGTGGTTTCTATTTCAAATAATTGTCTGTTTATGAAAGGTAGTAAAAAAAAAAACACCAAATACAAAAGCAATTCTGATATCTTCTGCTGTTGACTTCAAGCAGGACTTGGCAGAAAACCATTTCTTTAAGAGGACTCGACAATAAATATTTTAGTCTTTGCAGGACTGCACGTCTCTGTCAACCTTCAACTCTTCCAGCGCAGCATGGACGCAGTCATCAACAATGAAATTATCAACTGGACTGTGTCCCTAAGAGTTTCCTGTGTCTTCTATACAAATAGGCTGCTTTTTAAATATGGCTCTGGACAATAGTAAGCTGATTCAATCAATTGGATACATATCCCACAATTAATTATTCACTTAATGTGCCATTAAGAATGTTGTTAGTATGCACAAAGAAAGTAAGGATAAAAAATAAAACAACACAGACAAAAACCAAACACATTGCAGTCCCAAGAGACAGTGCTTGGTCCAGAGAGACTCTGGATCAGAGACTGCTAAAGTTTGCATAATCTTTGCCAAGCTTCTGGGATGCAAATGTAATTGCAGAGCCAAGAATATTTTCTTTATATTAAGCATAAGTTCATGATATAATAATATTTTAAGGAGTTAAACAGGTGCAATTGTGCCATAGGTGTAAGCTTTCCCACTGGAAAGCTTTAGAGATAAATGAAAGGTGTGTTTCCTTTTGTAATGGAAAGCTAGTCCCTGGGTTTGGAGGCAGCAGGAATAGAGAAGCTCTTGCTTAGACCTCATGACCATGATCTCACTTCATAGTAAGTATTGTTCAAGTATGGGGGGTTTTCAAGATTCCAAGAGTCTAGAATCCCTTTGGTAGTAGTACTGATCTTGGACCTATAAGCAGAATAAGCAAATCCACCAAATACATACAGATTCCAGTCTAGATAATTCTGCACACTGATTATTTAGTGTCTTTCTGCCAGAATACAGATCCTTTGTTTTTTTTAAATTTTAGATTCATATAGTACCTTCTATTGCCCCAGATTCCTTTCATATCATAGTCTCTCTCTCTCTCTCTCTCTCTCTATATATATATATATATATATATATATATATATATATATATATATATATGTATATATATATATACATATATATATATATATATATATCAAGAAGCAAAGGCTGCTTAAACCACTCTGTAGCTATTGACAGATATGTTTTGGAGTTACTGTTCCTTTTCTGTTTATTAATATATTCTCTCAGTCAGAGTGGGTGAAATTTCAGAGGCTTCCAAGTGATCCCCCCATCGGTATAATCCCAATTTCATAATAATTAGTTGGTTTTGATAAACGCGGTGTATATTTATTCTTATTGCATATTTTTGTTTTAAAAGACAGAGAAAATGGCAAGTGATAGGTGTGTGGATTCCCTTTAATTCAGGCTCACACAACTGCTCTCCTGGCATAAAGAGAGGGAAGATGAGGATGCTCCAGGACCTTGGGTAGCACTTGGATCTTGGACTCCTACTTACATCACCGCAGTTTCCTTGCTCTGCTGGTGGGAGAACTGGATGAACTGAGAGAACCATCACCATCTATGCTTGTCATGTTGCTAAAGACATCTGCCTTTCAGTAGGTGGGTTTTCGAAATGTCTCAGAAGTAGAAACTAGGCAAGATCTGAAATTCCCTTGGGACAGCTGACATCAGATGACTGATTATACATTTTTTGTTTTGTTTTGTTTTGCTTTTTGTCCCTGGTTTTATAAATTCAATGTTAGTCTTGCTGGTAATTCATGCATCATATCTCAATGAAAGCAGCATGAAGCTCTTAAGTGTGACCTCCCCTGTCCTTAAGATAAGCATGTGCTTATTGCTCTTAGGAGGCTGAGAATAACCACAGGACCTGCATGACATGGAAATTTTACCATCACATATTCGATAAAGATGTCCTATTTTGAAATAATATCCTAGCACCAGCCTTGGCCATGATACACTTCCTCAACCATGATGTTTCTTTCATAAGAAAGCTCTTGCTTATTTTAATGCTTACTGTTTTATGGAGTTGAGATAAACAGAGCCTTTAAAAATAAGTAGAAAGAATACACATAAAGAAATCCCTACCCAGGGGTTCGAGACCCCATACGAACAATAATGCCAACCAACCAGAACTTCCAGGGACTAAGCCACTACCCAAAGACTATACATGGACTGACCCTGGGCTCCAACCTCATAGGTAGCAATGAATGGCCCAGTAAGAGCACCAATGGAAGGGGAAGCCTTTGGTCCTGCCAAGACTGAACCCCGAGTGAACGTAATTGTTGGGGGGAGGGCGGTAATGGGGGGAGGATGGGGAGGGGAACACCCATATAGAGGGGGAGGGGGAGGGTTTAGGGGGATGTTTGCCTGGAAACCAGGAAAGGGAATAACATTCGAAATGTAAATAAGAAATACTCAAGTTAATAAAAAAAAAAAAAGAGAAAAGAAAAGAAATCCCTACCCATTGGCCGGGACCATTCTGGGGACAAGGGAAGAAAGGCAAAAGGAAAAGCTGCAGAATTTACGAATTTACTAGTCCAGCATATGCAGCGTCCTACATAGAAGGAGAAATGTGAGGTCATGATAGATCTTGGTGAGTAGAGCCAATGTGGGTGTTAGGCTTATGAGTGAAGATTTGCCTGCTAGTAATAGCAAACAAAAGAGGCATGAAAAGGACTATTCAAAGGGTGAAGGGTGAGCCCATTGCCCATCACCTCTAGCACATGTCGTATAAAGCAGAGCAAATCAGTGCTGGAGATCAGGGGCAATGAGATGGCCGAGGCCCAAGCACTACTGATGTGTAAGGTGCAAGGTTAAGGCGCCTTGGGTGCTTGGAACTGCAGCCTGTGACAAGCAAATGAGCTGGTTCCACTCTAGCAGATAAACCAGATTACCTGACAGGCTAGAGCAATGCTGCTCTACCAGAAGGAACTCAGGCAAAGAATTCTCTCCAGGAGCCAAGTCTTTCTGTTTGTCTCAGGAAGATTTTCACACAAAGCAGCTACATAAAGGTCACCAAGGAAAATCATGGGCATTTGGCTTCCAGAGGACTTGGCAGATTGGGGAAATGATGAGACTGACTTTAGCAGAAATCTTTGTCCTTTGATTTTCTCTTTTTACCCCTTCCTTTGACATCTTGTTCCCACTTAGGTACTTAGCAACATATCAAAAGGGTGCCCTTTGGGAATAGGAGGTGTTGTGGTTTGCCCTGAAGTTACTGTATTTTGATGCTAATTCCACTGCCCCAAGGACAGCTGCCTAGTCAAGGACTCAGAACTCAAGTGATTTCACCAGAACCACCTCCCATTGAATTTGTAAAAAGTACTGGTGAGGGGCAGGTACAGGATAGAAGGAGGCTGGTCATTGGAGGAGAAGGAAGGATGGGCAGGAGAGAAGTTTGAAGGAAGAGGAGGAGACTAGGGGAGAGAGGAAGAGACAGGAGGGAGAGAGGGGAGAAGCCATGGCAGGACAAGATGGCAGGTGATGTTAAGATTCTGCTCTGTGTATTTACAGGTTGTTATCAATGTTCCTAAGGGATGGATGGTACCAGGCTTTGTATGTTTAAGTGGGCAATTATATCTTACCAATTGGGTCAAAGATTATTGTGTTGTGTGTTCTTTTATGTGAGGGTTTGAGTGTAGGAAAGTGTGCGGCTGGGATGTGTTTCCTCCAAGATATCAGCAGATATCTTGGGGCACTGTGGTGAGGACCTAGCGGGGTAAAAAGACCACAATAATACTTTCTTATTTTTATATTATTACAACAACAGAAACGTACCAGAAATATAAACTACATATGTGTGCATTGAAGAATTGATGAGGAAATTAGAACCATACTTTAACATCCATGTTTAAAAGATCTTGGAATCAATTCTTAATGTTAGAAGGAAGCTCAAGGTACATTGACTTTTTGATTATTAAATTTGATCTAAAAAACAAATGAACAGCAACAACAATAAAAAACAACCAAATAACAAAAAGAAAAACAACAACACATGTATAATTCACTTACTTATTCACATATCTCTAGCATAGAAACGTTGCTGAATCAAGAGACTATGTATCCCACTTTTATAAAGGTACAAGGCTTTTATTATGTTTTCACTCATGATCCACTGTCTAGGGCTATAAATGATATATTTGCTATCCGTATTACTTACTTTTCTCATTACTGTGACAACATGACAAACAAGAAGCAACTTAAAGAGAAGAAAATTTTGTTTTGACATACTTTGAAGATTTGCAATCTGTCATGGTGGGGAAAACATGACAGCAGCAGTATGAGGTGATTGGTCACATTGTTGCTCCAGACAAGAAGTAGGAAGTGGACCGGAAGTGAGGCTGGGTTGTAAAACTCTTAAGTCCTGTCTTCAATGACCCACATTGTTCAACAATGCAGAAATTCCAAAGATCCCACAAATTTCTAAAACAGCACAGCAGCTACGGAATAAGTGTTTGAATACACAAGGAGGATCCTTCACAAGAAACCCATACAACTAGTTCCACTAGACCCCTTCTGAATCCTCACAGAAGACTACATACAACCCCCGTGTAATTTTGGACTTCCCTCTCAGTGATACCCAGTGATGACCACATTGGCTTTCTCTCTTTTCTAATATCATTTGTCTTGTATCATCCATCACTGTTTCTTGTTCTTGTCCAGATCCTTAGAGTTTCATGCGTTCAGCAGGTAGTCAATTCCTAAGGTAGGTGTGTGTGTGTGTGTGTGTGTGTGTGTGTGTGAGAGAGAGAGAGAGAGAGAGAGAGAGAGAGAGAGAGAGAGAGAGAGAGAGAGAGAGAGGCAGGGGGGGGCGGACCATGTGCATATGTATTCTACCACAGAACTTGGGAGGAAAGAAGAGTTGAACAGAAAAGAACCAATGGCACCAGAATTATGACTGAGATTATGACTATGCCGGGGGTAGAGGCTGAAACCTCAGAGCTCTTGAGGAATGACAGTAACATGGAGTTTAAAATGTGGTGAGGACATAAATTAGGCTTTTAATACTTAGAGAGGTTCTTGTTTCTGAGAATAAAAGTAGTGTGTGTGTGTGTGTGTGTGCACTAATATGCACATGTGGTGGTCAAAGGAAGACTTGCGTGTCCTGTATCTCTTTCTCCATTGTCCCCATTGTTCCCTTAAGGCAGTGTCTCTCTATTGAACCTGGCAGCCAGCAAATCCTTAGCAACACTCCGGTCGCCATTCTCCATCATGTTTGGGTCAATGGAGCAATTATAACTATGCTCAGTCTTTTCCTTGGATGCTGCAGATCTGAACTCAAGCCCACTTGCTTATGCAGCAAAAGCTCTTACTCACCGACCCATCTCTCCAGCCACTGTTTCTTCTGCTTTATTCCTCCTACTTGTATTTCTCACATTCCAAAAACAAGATAATCTGCAAAGAGAAAAAGCAGTGTTTCCCTCACCTTTCACCCAATGTGTGGCCGAGACCTGTAAACCAACAAGTAGATTGCATCCAATTTTAACATTTCATCAAACACAGAACCTTCAAAAATGAAGATCCAAGGAAAAAGGAACAATGTGCACTTCATGGATGGCTAATTAGAAACACGATGGGAGGGCGGGTTTCAGGATCTGAGGTAACAACCTCAGGGGAGTTTAGCAAGTTGGGATTATTCAGCTGTTTCAGCAGGAATTACTAATGATGCTACAGCCTATGCCTTCTTCATCTTGAGTTGGAACTGCAGAGGGTTCTAGAAGGAGAAAATATAATTCCATTCGGAATATCAAATTGGTTTATATCTGCTCACTTTTCTTCAATTATTTTTATAATAAACTTTTCTATGACTAATGATGCATAAATCGCATGAGTTAATTCTGGGGTGAGGGCTAGTAAGATTGGACAGAGTTACAAGTGAAAAGATAATGTTAGAACTCTATGTTGCATTTCTTGTCCGCAAAGCATAACCTGTGTCCTTCTGTGGACATTGAACCAGCCAAGTATGAATTCTGTCTCTCGCTCAGTTATGCTCTCAGTCTTCAATAAGGTCATCTAGCTTTCGGATTTTCAGGCTCCTTGTGGTAGTGAGAATGAGAACTGTCACCATAGGCTGATACATTGGAATGCTTGGTCCACAGTTTGTGGAACTGTGTGAGGATTAGGAGGTATGACTTTGTTGGAGGGGTGTGTCACTAAGGCTGTGCTTTGAGGTTTCTAAAGTCTATACTAGGCCCAGTGTCTCTGTCTCTCTGTCTCTGTCTCTGTCTCTGTCTGTCTCTCTGTCTCTGTCTCTGTCTCTCTCTCTCTCTTTCTCTGTGTATGTGTGCACGCGCGCGCGTGCGCATGTGTGTGTGTGTGTGTGTGTGTGTGTGTGTGTGTGCGTGTGTGTGTGTGTCTTCTGCCTTTGGCTAGATGTAAAGGTCTCAGCTACTGCTTTAGGGCCATGCCTGTCTTCCTCCCTTCATGATGATAATGGACTGTTTATAGGTACAAAGAAGGTCCTAATTGGATGCTTTTCTATTATAAGAGTTGCCTTGCTGCCTTTTTGTGGTAATAAGTAATTAAGTAATAATAATTAAGACACTTCTAATCTACAAAATGGAAACTATAAAATCTATGTTATAGGGCTATAATGCAGTATGTTTTTGCATTCCCAATCTGAAATTGGAAATATAAATTCAGAATGTTCCAAAATCTAAACTTTTCAGTGTTGACACGATGCTACAGGTATAAAATTCTACAACTGACTTCTTGTGACAGGTCATAGTCAAAACACAGGTGCACGGAAAATATAGAATAAAATTCCCTTCAGGCTATGCATGGAATGTATATGTGAAATACAAATCAGTTCTGTGTTTAGACTTGGATTCCATCCCTAAGATAGTTCATCATGAATATGCAAATATTTTCAAATACCCAAAATCTAAATCATGAGACACGTCTACCCCTAAGTGGTTTGAATAAGAAACACTCACTTTGTACATGTAAAGGCATGCTGTCTCTAGAAACAAAGGCTTACTGTAAGAGATAGTATTACCAGACCCGAGAATCCAGAGACTCAACAAAATTTGAGTAACTGACTATTGGAGTTGCCTGCCAGAAGCCGAGATGGTACAGAGGTGTATTCTTGAGACCATGTGTATAGAAGACAATTATAGCCAGAGACGACATCAGATCAGAGACGCGATAAGACACTGCATTTTCTGTTTCGCCCACCTCCAACCTTCTACCTGCCCATCAGCATTACCAAATATAAATGAAAAGACTCTAGAAATTATAATTTTCTGAAATCCAGGAAGGGGAACAGAAAAAATCAGGATCTGAGTTGGGGAAAAATCAGTCTGATGTCCAAATATCCTATGATTTCCTTTCAGAAAGTCATGTTTGTCTCATAGTTTTTAATTCCTCTTTACCATAAAGCAACTACTTTCTGGCTGTCCAGCATAGCTGTGATTGAGCAAGATCAGCTCTTCTTTCCCAAGATGACCGACGTCTCATAAGACCCTGTGCAAGGATCCAGGAGAAAGTCAGTGAGTGGACAGGGCCCAAGGACTCCTCCTCCTTAACTTTCTGCAGGAACTTGGTCTGCAAAAACCTTATGAATATTTAAAATGAATGCTGTATTCGATACATCATGAGTTTGGTTTAAAGTTTTAAACTCTGACCAATTTAACAAATGTACTTTTTTTTTCCTGCCTCAATTTGCAGAATAGGTATATATCTTGCAAACTTCAGATGCGTTTTAATACTGAGTGCATTAAAATATTCACAAGATCAACGAACTTAACCAAAATAGTAGTGTCAGGACTGAATTTTATTATGAAAAGAATTGCTTTCTAGCAAATCTGATTTTTCACATATTTGATTTGATTTATTTGATAATTTCATTTGCTATCCCTCTGACAAGGGATGTTTTATAAACCATTGTATTAAATGCCACAAAAAGAAGCTAACAAAATATTATATGATTATAGACAGAAGGAGGTAAGGAGGAATGAATTATAGACATTGGTATATCAATATATTAATAAAATGTTATATCTGTCTTATACTTGGCAGAACTGATACATTTTAAATACATATGCATATATATATATATATATATATATATATATATATATATAGAGAGAGAGAGAGAGAGAGAGAGAGAATGAGAATAAACAAAAGTCATAGTAATGGGAATTTGCAAGATCTGCTCAGTGAATTGTATTCTAATATTTGACTGAAACATCTGGAATTTGGGTGGAATGTGACTTACATTTTGGGTGTGGTGAGACTAGGAAGTTAAGCTGAGATATTCTCCCTGTCCTTGTCAGCAGGAATTCCTTTCCAGCTTGTTTGCTTTGACAGCAGGCACATATGACTTAGACTCTATAGACTGATGTTCATTTCCACACATCAGAATTTTTAAGAGTTACTTTATTTATTTTTATTTTACGTGTATGAGTGCTTGGCTTCATGTTTCTATGTGCCCCAGGATGTCAGAGGACATCCTAGGGAACAGAAATTACAGATCCCTGTGAGCTGCCTTGTGTGTGCTGGGAACCAAACCAGATCTGCTGCAAGGAGTGGACATGTTCTTAACTGTAAAGCCATTTCTCGAGCCTACCTGAGAATCTTTAGGACGCTAGGGAAATGGGAATGTATTTAGCGCTCAGGAATGAAGACCTAATTTTAGGTCCCCATTTCCCATGTGAAAAGCATATGCTTTAATCCTAGCATGGAGGAGACAGAACCAGGATTACTAGGATTAATTGCCCCCCTTTGCTAGCCTATTTGGTGAGCTCCACATACTGAAGAGCAACCTCAGAAAGTTAGGGAAAAACAACTGAGAACACCTGATGTGCAGTCTTTCATTTGTTTTTTCCTTTATAGAATGACACAGGGAGCCATTTATACAAAAAGTTATAATTTAAGAGAGGTAAATATGAATAACTCTAGTTTAAAATTTGAAATTAATCATGCAATTTAAGTATGATCTTATGATCATTGAATTGGATATGTCCTTCACCCACTTGTAGAAGACAAAAGAAGATTTTCAAAATAAGGCTAAAAAATTTCTAAGTATGCATTCTACAAATATGCCCATAAAATCATAGAAGAAATGTAAAATCGAAAACAAAGCTAATTGAATTGTACAAAGAAAATCCTAAACTCTTTTTTGGTTCTTTATTTCTCTGAAAAGATAAAGGTCATACACATTTGCCTACATAGTCTCACCCATTATTATTTAACCCAAATACTCAAAGAAAATCCATTTGAACCAACTTCAAAACTGTATCATCCCCCAAACATAATGTTTTCAACTACTGTAAGAACTATTTCTTCGTGTATGAACTCTGTTTAGAAAAATCTAAATAAAGGTTACAAATTAAGTAAGAACAAAAAACCCCTCAAAAGTTGTAGTGTTCAACACTCCAACAAATTGGGATGTCTCAGCTATTGCAATTCTGTAAGACTCTTAGAGAGAAGACAGGACTTTTGATTCATCAGTACCACTGCCCGTGTATCAGTCTGGGGGTGAACTGTACCTTCTTTGTGGACCCTGAGACGAGAAACCTGAAATGGATAATCTAGGACCATACAATACAATTTAGAAGCAGCTGTATCCAATCGAATTCCAGGCAATTTAAATTGTTTCCCCCTTAATTGAGTAAACACAGCACTTATTAACCTCACGGTATTAGCTCTCTCAGTTCTCATTTAAAGAGCTCAACAAATGTTGAAGAAAGTAAGGAGAGAGGAAGGGAAGGACTTTTGCTGCCGTTACGTGAAGGTGAAATCTATTGGCCATCTAAAGATCAAACCCAGAGACTAAATCTCCTTGACTTTTCTTAGAATTTATAGTGTGAGCGGTTGGATGTGGTTGACTCATGAGTTAAACCCTTCTCCAGCAGAAGACAGTCTGTTCAAACAAAGCACATAGCTCAGAGCAAATGCCAAGCCCGGTGAAGACGTCACAGTCTAGGTCTCGGCCCAAATCCAGTGGCAGCAGATACATAATGCATGACCAACAGGATTTCTTCCTGCTCTTCTATCTTGGCCATTGCACAGGCACAAACCCCAATGGAACTAAGTAATCAAATACAGATTTAGAGTCATTAAATCTTCAAGGGGAAAGTTTTTCAAACATTTGGTTTGAGCAGCGCTCACAAGCTGGAGAAGCAACATGAGAAAAATCAATTAGAAGTAGGAAGTTGGCTTGGAGAATATAAGGAATTATAATAAATTTTCATTATGACCTTGGATTTTACTCCTGCTATTCTACAAATGGGACAGTTTAGAAAGCAGATTTTTCTGTCCCTGCTCATCCCATGGTTCTTTCTAAAAGCACACGACTGGAAAGAGACAGCATGTATTTGGCTTCCTCATTCTCCCTAGTTATGCAACTGTAGATAGTGTCTTAACTTCTGAGACCATCTGGCTCTGTATCTGCAAAATGGAAGTAATTACTGAAGTGTCTTCATGAGAACTGATTCAGGTTTACAGCATAGCAGCTTTATATTGGGAAAATATAACACAAATGCATATTCCTTGGTATTACATTGAAGGCAAAAAGCTTTCAAATTGGGAATTGAGTTTGTACTTCACCCTCCCATTATAGGCTCTACAAATAACACTTTTTTGCATTGTTTGTTTTCTGAGAATGGTCGATGAGTATGGATATGGACCTAAAAAGAAGGTTCAAGGAAAGATGAAAGGCCAAATAAAACTTGTTTAGGAATACAGTTTCCAAAAACTAAGAACATAGATAGATAGATAGATAGATAGATAGATAGATAGATAGATAGATAGATTCATAGATAGATAAATATATGATAGATGAACAAATGAGCAGATGGACAGATGAATGGACAGACAGAAAACAGATAGATGATGATGATGAAGATAGGTAGATGATAGATAGATAGATAGATAGATAGATAGATGATAGATAAATAGACAAATAAATAGACAGGGAGAGGGTGAAAGATTAGAGGTGTTTTTTGCATGTTGTTTAGCCTCCTACCCCTGAGTTCATGTATGCAACTGCACTGTCTATTGTATAATTACTGTTTCATTCCAAACATTTGCTCCCTTCAGCTCTTATAATCTTTCTGCTCCTTTTCTGTGATAATACCTGAGCCCTGGTGACCAGGGACTGAAATATAGATGTCCTATGTAGAGCCATGCATTCTACAAGCCTGTTCTTTTCTGCATGTTGATTTGTCATGGGTCTCTGTAGTAATTATCATCTACTACAAAAATAAGCTTCTGTGATGAGGGTTCTTAGAAATGCATTAATGTATGGATATAAATATAGGAATGGGAGTTTATTATGTATACACTAGAATAGTACTAAGTTCCTTCCTAGGGCATAGGACCTAGGTTGCCACTGTTTTTTGGTTCAGTTAATGGCACCAGATACAGGTTTCTTCTTGTGAAGTAGGCTTTTAATTCAACTAGAAAGTAATTGGACGTTCCAGCACTGTGAAAGATAACCAGCGGGGATAAAGCTTTCACGTAAGTACCAACTTGGTTTTCCCATGTGACACTTCCTGTTTTACGATTATCCTTCACCCTTTATATCACATGTGTTTTATTCCCTGCCCCCATAGAAATCATTACTGCCATGGTCCCTTCATATTTTTTCAAATTTTGTGGGTTCTTCCATCCATACACACATATCTGAAATCTCTAAGCTGAACCGTGACTCAAAGCTTGACTGTGACTGCATGCACAAGACTTGAAGAAGATCAAGCCAGCCAAAATCTCAACATGGTAAAGGGAAAGGGCTCATGAATTCCTATCTTAATCTGAGGAGCTATTGGTAATTGAGAGCTTCTGAGCAAGGGAAAACTCAGTTTTATTCAGGGATGGAGGTGTTGAGAGATACCCATACTCCAGTGGATGCCTTCGTACCTGTGCACATTAAGGCAGCATAGAATGCATTCTGTGGGGATTAAAAATTAAACAGAGAGGACATGAACTTGGCAGGCAAAAGTGGCAGGGAGTTGTGAGAGGTGAGGGAATAGAGGGGTGATTGATCACAACATAATATATGCGAATAGTAGATAAATACTTTTAAATGATAAAAAGGAAAAATTAAAGAAATAATAAATGAAGACAATTGACACACTGACATAAGAGGTGTCATAGATGAATTTGATTTGACTTACAGTTTTAATAGCTTTGATTCATGCTGTCTTCTCTCTTTCCCTTTGATTTTTTTTCCTCTTCCCTTTTGCTTTCTGGGTTTACATGTAAGAGAACCAAATTCCATCCTGTTGAAGTCATGCCTGCGTCTTACCCCAATAAACAGACTGAGGCAGCAGTGGGCCTATAGCCTACAAAAAAAGACAAGGACACAATCCTGTACCAGTAACACATTAAATTATTTGGCCAAAACATGATTTGTGTGCATGTGACCCATGTTCACCCTCTAGTCTGTCGTCAGTTATAGGAGAATGTAATGCAATGAGCAGTCAGTCTCATTAGGTGAGCCATGCACTTCCTCAGATCCTACCAGAGACATGGAAAATGAGGAAAAATATATATAAGGAAAAAATATATATATAAGAGGGAAGGATATTGTGCTATAGTGACTTTTAGTGTGTGTGTGTGTGTGTGTGTGTGTGTTTGTACATGCACATGCGTATGAAGGCACATACATCTCTGTTGATGCATGTGCACATGTGTGCAAGAGTATGATGAAGCCAGAGTTTGACATCAGTTGTTGCCTTCATTGCTTTATGTTTACTGCAGTGGCATTGATCAAGTTCTCAGAGTCCATTACTCCAAGCAGTTGAACATGGGTTTTAAACCTTTTACTGGAAAATCTTCTTAGGAGAGTTGCAGTAAGTTAAGAAAGCCAATCGTCAGCATAGTAATTATTTTGAACAAGGGGTCATAGAAACTAAGGGAGTAAAACAACTTGACACAGAAAAATGTGAGAAGTCCAGTGTGACTGAAACCTGCTCCCTGCAGTGTCCTTTTGCTTCAGCTGAACACCTTCTTTTGTGGTTAAGGAACTAGAAAGGGTAGTTGAAAAGTTTGGACAACATAGAGCTTATCAAGAAGGTAGCGTAACTCTCAGAATATAGGAGAAGTAAGATACACTCAACAACGACAATGTGCTCTCTGTTCTCTTTCCTCAAGTTTATGAGCATGTCCTGGATCTAAAGAGTTTTCTAGTGAACAGTGTTCAAACTTTGATGGACGTTTATTTAGCCAGTGAGACTTTTCTTTTCTGTCAGATTTTCAGAGATGATTTTTGTTGTGCTAGTTTCCTATAATATTTTAACTCTTTTGCCATGCTGTCTTTACTTCTTCTCTCCAAAGCCACAATTATGTGAGGTAATAAATGGGAACAAGCCAGAGAGTCATGTCATAGAGAAAGTGAACCACAAACACTGAGGCCTTGTCCAAGGGAAAACTCCCAGGCATCCACCATAGAAGTTATTCTGGTGTGGTATAATTCCTTATTGAACACTTGCTGAAATCTGTGATGGTAGTCTAGCCTATGAGGAAAGCCAAAGAGCAGCTAAGGTGAAAGGTCATTGTGTCTAGGATAATAGCCGAACGTTCATACTCTCTAGTGAGTTGACTTTGAAAATTCTCAATATACCACAGCAGATGAAATTGAGGTGGGCCTCCTGCAAATCAGAGAGTGTAGCCTTGACATCACCTATGAATTTAAACACCAATACTTCTTTGTACCCAGATAATTTTCTCTCATTCCATTTTGGAAGTCTTGGCTTTTCTAGAAAAGCCTTACAAGGTCTTAAGACTTTTATGAATTAATGTAATTATCCAAAGCAAAAGTTACGACCATGAGCATCCATCCTTTAGCTGGTAATAGTAATAACAATATCGTCAGACACCAAAGAGCAAGCATGCTGTGCTGGGCTCATAGGCCAGCCACTATGGACTGTTTGAAATCCAATCATTTTGTGAGCCAAATGAAAAACCACACACAGTCTCAGTGAGGATTAGAGGGACAACTTCTGAGCTATCACCTGAAAGGCGCCCTCCGCCCATTTGATTTAAAACAATCACTACTTATTTGCTGTGGACTTTTCTTTCATTATCGCCCAACTCTGATATTTAATCAGGCTCTGCTATGTTCTGTTTGAACAAGTTGATGCTAAAACACAATAAAAAAGAAGGGCCTAAGAAATGCCCTCACTCCACATTATCCCCTCTCTGTGAACACATTCATAATGCATTATGATTTCAATAGAAAGGTTGTTTGTAATTAAAATTAATACAGAATTAAAGCTGTATGTGTGATGATGGCCTCCTTTAATTTGGCTTTCATCAATTAGAGCAGAAAATTGGAAGGTGGGGGATGAGATACGAACTGTGAATTAGGAATATATTACATCCATTAATCATTACATGAGGGAAGATTTGAGAGCCAATCTCTCCTTTATCTAGCATCTCAGACTACGATAGCTTTGGATTTACTAAGAAGGTGGTGTTATCTACTTTACTAAGAATAGCAAGTCGTAAAGGATGAAGTCCTGCTGAACAAAACTATGAACTGAAATATTCTATTGCTGGGGTAGTTGGAAGTAAATTCATTGCGCTTTTGCATGGTCATATTTTTACCTCTCCCCACTTCTAGGTCTCCTCACTTTGATATCTCCTCATTTCTAAGGATCCCTTACTCTTCTCTTCAACTAGTGGCAAACAGATGAAAAATAAGCATGAAATTAGGGGCAAAAGGGGCATCTGTGTGCATGTGTTTGTCTGATATGTGACATAATGTTATGGGATTGTACTTAGATATTGATGGTCACACACACACACACACACACACACACACACACACACACACACACACACACACACACACCATTCTGAGAGAATGCTAGCCAGAAACAATCATTGTGCTGGGACATCTAAACATCATGTTTCCCTACACAAATCTGGAAAACCCTTCCAAATGCTATGCACAGAGCTAGTTTTTTTGGATTAAGAGTGAAGGTGCTCCCTGATAGACATCAACCAATAAATCCAATTTACAAAGAAACAGCTTAAACTACCCAATGAATAGAGAGACTGGTCAATACGGTGTGTGTGTGTGTGTGTGTGTGTGTGTGTGTGTGTGTGTGTGTGTGTGTGCGTGTTTCTCCCTGCTCCCCTTGGACAGCAAGATTACTCAACAGGTAAAAGCTCCTGCTGTTAAGTTGGGGTACATAAGTTTGATTCCTGAGATTCATGTTGTGAAAGGAAAACCCCCATAGCCCCAAGCAAGTTGTTCTCTGACCTCCACATGCAGATAATGATATGCATTCATATGAGCATAGGAGTTCATTACATACACACAGACATGCACATTTGTACACATACACAAACACACACAAACACATGAGTAAAACTAACAAAAATTAAATTCCTTCAGAATCGATTAATAATGTTAGAGTAATGAAAGTGTTCAGCAGGATTCATGATAATAAATGCATATACAAAATCAGTTTTATTTCTACATGTGTACAATAAACAACCTGAAAATGAATTAAGAAAGTGGTAAGATTTACAATAGCATTATCGTGCATAAAATATGTTGGAATAAATGTATAAAAATGCAAAATACATACTGTGGAAACCATAAAACACTCCTCAACAATAAACACCTTTGGTTTGTTGGTGAGGAGACAGCATTATTAATATAACGATGTTGCCTCAGCTTATCCACAGATTTCATAAGTCCCCATCAGATTCCCAGATTACATCCTCTTTGAGGAAATATACAAGCTGATAGAAAAATCCATACGGAATGGGAAAGATCCTGGACTAAAGCTTCAGAATTCACACTAATTCAAAAACTCATCATGAAGTGACTGTAGTCAAGATGGAGAAATTGTGGCACTGACACAACACAATCATACCGATAAGAACTAATGAATTGATTAATATTTCCTCCATAAACCTGTATAGTTGTCATTGGTTGATGGCAGTTGAGCCTTCTAAATCCATCCAATAGTAAAAAGAAAAAGAAAAATTCCCTTTTAGACATGATGTGTTATGTTACTGTTTCTTATCGTATCATTGATAAGCTAAATAATAAATGAGAGGAAAAACTTCTTTATAAGACGTTTCATCTGAGAAACAGAAAAGAAATGATGGAACAAGGTGACATCATGGTTATCTCTTTAGGGATGCAGTAGGCAGAGTGTCTATTGAAATAGACATAATTAAGCAAACACACGGCTGAGGTGAAGTTTTGTTCAGTTCTTTGGCCTTTGTGGATATTCTCATGCAGCCAAATAGATGTTCCCGAGTTTATCTAGGCGATGGTTTGAATCTGCCACAGTACCAGGCATTTTAATACTTGTTCCCCATTGGTGATGCTGTGGGTAACTTTAGGAGGTGTGGCTTTGCTGAAGAGAGTATCTCCTTGGGGTGGGCTTAGAGGTTTTCCTAGTACCACCTTCTCTGTTTCAGGCTGGAAATTGTAAACTCTAAGATCGCTGCTCCAGCCAACACGGTTACCTACTGCCATCCGTTGCTTCAGTGATGCTGATGGGCATGTACCCTTCTGGAACCCTGAGCCCAAATCAATCCTTCCTTCTTTAAGTTAAGTGGGTCACTGTGTCTTGTCACAGAAACAGGAAAGTAACCGATAATCTAGTTTATGGATTCAACTGGGAATACCAGGCCGTATAGCATCAAATGTCACTGTGCAGATGCAGTAAGCTAAATGTAGGCAATGGGATAATCCCCATCCCCGGGTCATGTTCTGTGATCGCTAACGTGTAATTGCAAGTGAAAGACACAGAAAAGGAACCCGTTAATATAAAGACTCTACAGGTTCTAGGTTGAGATAAAAAATCTAAAATTTATAAAGTCTAAAAATACCTAATTAGGTAAGAAAGGTTTTAAAAATAATTAAGAAGAGATTAGTATAAAATCAAACCTATAGCACTATAGCTGTAGGAGGAGAGATGAGCTCGAGGTGAACAAACTCCTGCAATGTCCCGGATACTTGTTACTTTTTAGTTTGTTTGTTTGCTTGTTTATTGTGCTGCTTGGGATCAAACCTAGAGCCCACTTTCCTTAGGCAAGTTCTCTGCCACTGAACTATGGCTACAGCGCTCAAATTTTTATTTCATTAGCTAATCATGTTGGTTTATTAGGATCAATAATTCTATTTTATTTGGGTTGTTCTATGTGTTCATGTTTTCTTTGACAATAAAAAATAATTTAAAGTGGGCTAGTTCATACTGCGAAAAAGGCTTAGCGTATGTGGTTCAGTTCATTGGCTCTGTATCTGTTACATCAGAGACACCAGTGAAGGTTTTTGAGTAGAGAGTGACACGATCATAAAGGCCCATTAGAAAATTAATCAAGCAATGTGTGGAATAGATTAATGGACCAAAGATGAGAAGACATTCCGCAGATTATGAAACGGCTTCGAAAAGAGTTAATTAAAATATGACCCAGGGCAAAAATAGATGCGACAGGATCTGCAGATGTGGAGTGAGTCTGTGCACTGATTGCACATGATGGTTTAGGGAAAAATGAACATTCAGGAATGATCAAGAAGTTTTTATGTACTTTTTAAAAAATTATGGATGTTATTTTTGATGAACTACGTAGCCCCAGGATAGCCTCGAATTTATGATTTCTCCTTAGTCTCCTGAATTCTAGGGTTAGAAAGTAGATAACATGAAGACCAGGGTAAGAGTCCTGTAAAGTGTTAAGAGACTAGTAGTATAAATAGCAACATAAACCAACAGAATGTCTGCTAATTGTTCTCAAACATTAAAAGGGCAGAAGTAGAGGTTGGGGATTTAGCTCAGTGGTAGAGCACTTGCCTAGCAAGCGCAAGGCCCTGGGTTCGGTCCCCAACTCCGAAAAAAAAAAGAGAAAAGAAAAAAAAAAGGGCAGAAGTAGAGACCACAGGGTTATCCCAGTCTTTGGAAATGCACAGTAGTTAGCTGTCTCCCTCTCTGATAGAGGGTGAAGCTGCTCGACCACTTTGCAGAATGGTTTGGAAGCAGCCAGGGAAGCGAAGCAGGCATGTGACTACAGTCCAGTAAATGTACTCCAATTCAGACATCCCACGATATACATATTCATGCTTACCAGAAAGACACATAGGAAAAACAGAGCCCAAATCTCTATCAGTACTAGAAAGGATAAATTGTTAGGAATTTATAGGACAGACATGATACAAGAGCAAGAGGATAAACTGCTCCCCAGAAGAAGGATGTGGCCCTTAAACACAAGAGGGAAAAAAAGAGGGAAGAGGGAGCAAGGAAAACCTCTGTTGTATTTGATTGTTTTTCTGGAGAATTTCCCAATGAAAGTACACACTCACTAAAATGCTACCTCTAAGATTGATCTAACATCTACTCATGCAACTGATCTGAGCTTTGTAGATGTTTATGTTTATTTCATCACTTTAAGTCATTTTGTGCATTCTTTTATAAGAAACAGTGTAAACTGAACTTAATGCAAAATGGAAATTCAATGACATAACAGTGCAAAATCAACTCCTACGTGAAGTACAGAACTTAGACCCACGCTCTTGCTAGCACTGCAAACTCTCTGATTGAGCTTTGTCAAATTAATTTTAAAAGTTGTGTCATTTTAAATCATAATTGACTGATTTCTAGAATATTTGTTACATCAAATTACAATTGCATTCCGTTTCTTATGGATTAATATTTTGTCTTTCCCTGAATAACTGACCATTTCCTTCTGCATCTGAAGGTAAGTCAAGTATTCCCTCCTCAATGGCACCTTTACGCCTGGTGCTTGTCCCTCTCCACCCCTCTTCTCCATAGCTCAGTCCTTGAGTCCATCCAAGGTTTCGGCTGAGATGCTTAATCTCTCCTGATATCAGATTCTCTTTAAGCACATATGTAAGAATCAAATGCCTGATACCTTTTCTGCTGGAGGGGCCCTTGCTGTCATACAGGGCTCGCACGCTAGTAATTTTGTGACATCAGACCTGTCCTCAGCATGTGTCCATGGACATCTCCACTGCATGGATGACATCACCAGTACCAGAAGTTTATTCCACTGTTATTAACTGTGAGTGTCTGTCTCCCTCTCTCCCACTCTGTTCTGTTGAAAAGTTCTAGGCTTTTCCTGGCTATGACAGTAAGTACCACTGCACAGCCAGAGGCTCTGGCACAATCGTTCAGAGGTATGAAAATTACAATAATTATGCTTAACCACATTAAAATTGTCATGCTGTTGATTTAGAAATGGATATAAGATAGACATTACAAGATAAATTAGAAAACATCACAGTAAACTTGAACTTCAGATTAATAACAATTTGTATGCCTAGACATTGGAATCTTGATTGATCTCAAGATCAGTCAACCCCCTTAGTGAGACACTTTTGTCTCATAATAAAAATTTAAAGACAGATTCAGATGTGTTTCAGTGATTGATTGCTGGCATAGCATTAAAAAAAAAAGGGCCCTAAGTTCAGTCTCCATGATCAGTACTATAGAAATCAAAACAATGTCAACCACAGACCCACATGTATTTTTAAAATATATGTTCCATACAGCATCAGAAATTAAACATGAAATTATGCTACATTCAGCAAATCATTTACCAAATAGAAATAACCAGTAAGATGAAAGCACAGAAGAAAAGGAAGGGTAATGATTTATTCTTTACATTTATTTATATTTTCTACATTGAACTATCACCTAAGTAAGTAGTACAGAAACTTGTTTTGTGTGTGTGTGTGTGTGTGATGTGTACATGTAAAGCTTTGTTTATACACATTGTATATGCATATATGTAAATCTATAGGTAAATAAATAAATGTATATGAGGGGAAAGATTGACTCATATGATTACAGGGACTAAGAGGCCCTACACCATGTGATATAAAATTTGGAAGATGAGGAAACCTGACAGTATAATCCAAATATTAAGTAAGACCAGAGTCCCCAAATCATCTCAAGCTGACAGTAAGTTCATCCGCCCTCTGTCTTTTGTTCTATTCAACTCTTGAAGGATTGGACAGCTCCCACTCTACTCCATCTGCTGACTGCTAAACCTAATCTCAGTGCCAGTCTTACCTAACGTGGCTCCCACAGACACACCCAGAAGTAATGGTTGACCAGTTATCCCATCATCCTCTTAGCATCGTCAAGTTGGCACATAACAGAATGAATGTTACAGTCACTACTTTTTCTCCATCCACAAACCACATTATTATAACGTGGAAGGGAGAGAGAACGAATTAAATTGCCTTTTCCCAAAATTCTTAGTTGAATCTGATCTTGTGTTCCTCGCTTGCTGATGCTGACAGCTGTGCCGCCCGAGGCAATGCTGATTCATTCTCAAATTAAAACAATAAAATTTACTAACAACTCTACACGTTCTGGAGTGCAGAGATCTATAAACTGTTTTCTCTTTGCTACAACTCTCTGAAATTACTTCTCTATCTTCTTTTCCTTTTAACTACAGGATTTAAGTACTCGTCTAAAATCTCAGAACTCTATTTCTTCTCCCATTTGGCTCTAAGCTTTGGTCTTGCTCAGTTTTTATTCTCTCTTTTTATTTTCCTCCCAAACTACCTGATTTCTCAAGACAAGCAGATGCTGGAAGCTGAGAGACACAGGCTCTGACACAGTTCTCTTTCTCACTAGCCATGTAGGTGCATTAGAGACACTATCCCAGTTCCAATGTCACCTCCTGCATAGAGAGATATAACAGCATCACATCATTTCAGACATTTTTGATAATGTTACAATCACAATCAGGGTTTTGTGAATCACCTCAGATGGGTTGAGGTCTTAGATACAGTTTTCTTTCAAAAAAACAATTTCCATTCCATTTTAAAATCAAAGAAGACACATCAGTACAGTTGAATCCTTGTGTTTTGGGCAGAAAGACATAACAGACAATGTTAGTGATGGAAAGTGGTCAAAATCCTGCTGAATCCTAAGGGAATAGA
This sequence comes from Rattus rattus, assembly GCF_011064425.1. Lineage (NCBI taxonomy): Eukaryota > Metazoa > Chordata > Mammalia > Rodentia > Muridae > Rattus > Rattus rattus. The sequence goes on along the minus strand of NC_046163.1, from coordinate 48,249,982 downwards.
CACACACACACACACACACAAATACACACAAACATGCACACACACAAACATGCACAAAAGCATGCACACACATGGGCGTGCACGCACATGCACACTTACAGATAGCAGCAGCAGCAGCACTTGCCTAGAGATTGAATTAACAGCAAATAGGGCTTTGCACTTCTCTGGAGATGGATTCTTAAAACCACCCTTTTCATATTACAGCAAGAATCCTGTCCTAAGACACTCGGCAATTGTGTTTGTGTTACTTGGTCTTTTTGATAGGTATGCACAGTTATTCCATTAAGGAAGACAGCAAGCACTTTTGACCATGATAAACCAGTGAAACAGCAGAAACTTCAGGAAGCAAGTGTGAAAGGAGCAAGTGTGAAAGGAGGTAGCCAGTGCGGACTGAGCTCTATGTTCTGTTCACACATACATTCAGTTGTATCATGGGTAGATCACTGTATTAAGAAACAAGATTCCTGAGACACTTGGGGACTTTCTGTACTAATTAAGGCCTCTGTCCTGCCATGCCGAAGTAATCCTGTATATTTAGATGAAATATTGGAAATATTTAATCTCTCATTCAGAGGAGATTAGAAGGGTAGTCTTATAATTCAGAATAATAATTACAGACTGAGATCTGAAAATGGTGTCTTCTTAGCCTTACACTGCTTTTATTAGGGGTGGATAAACTATCTACACCCAGTAGGTTTCCTTTGTAATAATAAAAACCAGCTCTATTATGATCACAATGACAAAAGGCACTCAATAAGCAAAGTATTAATCTACAGTTCAAAAAACTATCTTCTTGCATTCTTCTTTCACAACACTAATACCTATCACCTTGTGGCATCGCTAGGCAATTTTGGTGAAATGGAGCTGGCAATAAATGTAGATGTTTAGCATAATTGATAATGCTGAAAGATAGAGAGGGGAAAGTCCAGGGACTCTGCCTAGGGGATTCTCTGAAATGGGGATTATCAAGTCTCATAAAAAAAAGTAGAAGTTGTATTGGACTTGTGATCTTGATAATGCAAAGTTTTGTTTGCCTAAGTACTACTATCTACATCATCATCATCATCATCATCATCATCATCATCATCATCATCATCATCATCATCATCATCTAATGAGTCAAAGTTATTAAGCATTAAGCCAGGAAGATGGATCAAAGACTGAGAGTGCTTGGTGCCAAGCCTAATGACTTGAATTTGAGTCCCGAGACCTTGTGTGACAAAGGACAGAAACCATCTTGCTTAGGTTGTCCTCTGGCCACCCGTAAACCTAATTGCCACACATAAGAAATACATATTTTGATAGTTTTTTGTTTCATTTATTTACATTCCAAATATTGTCCCCTTCCCAGTTCCCCCTCGAAGAGTTCTTCACACCATTCCCCCTCCCTTTTGCCTCTGTGATGGTGCGGTTCTCCCCATCCCTACCTGCCCACCCCCATTACCTACTCCCAGCTCATCCCCTACATCCCTTCTTTCCTAAGGCATCAAGTTTCTATAGGATTCGGCCTCTCCCACTGAGATTAGACAAGGCAGTCCTCTGCTACATATGTGCTGGGGAGCATGGATCAGCATATATATGCTCTTTGATTGATGTCTTAGTCTCTGGGACCTCCCAGGGGTCTATGTTAGTTGAAACTGTTGGTTCTTCTATGGTGTTGCTATCTTCCTCAGCTCCTACAACTTTTCCCCTAACTTTTCCATAGGGTTCCCTGACCTTAGTCCAATGGTTGGCTCTAAGTATCTGCATCTGTCTCAGTCAGCTGCTGGTAAAGCCTCTCAGAGGATGATTATGCTAGGCTCCTGTCTGCAAGCACACCATGGCATCGGTAACAGTGTAAGAGTTTGGTATCCATGCATGGAATAAATCCCAAGTTGGGCTGGTCACTGGATGGCCTTTCCTTCATCTCTGCTCCATTGTTGTCTCTGAGTTTCTTTAAGCGAGGAACAATTATTGATCAAAAATGTTAACAGTAAATTGGTGACCCCATTCCTTCACTGCAGTCTCTGTCCATTTGCTAGAGGTGGTCTCTTCTGATATATTTTTTTAAATTAAGTACTACACATGATAGCAAAACACATGCAAAATCCTAACAGCCATTATTCTGCAACAAATAAACAAATAATAAACATTTGCCATGGTCTTATCTCTTCCCAGAACCCTTGACACCTTCTACCTTTGGAAGATTCCTAATATAGTTGCTATCTGACTTTTACATGATGTAAGCTAAGAATTTGAGTTTTTCTTGCCTCCTACAAATAAGACATGGGTATTAATAGTGTGTGACATAAACAAAAGTACTATTACTAATGACATATATGTTTTACTTTACAAGTGAAATGTTCAGTAGTGAACAAATGTTGACTAGAGAGCTTTTGTGAAGTGCATGAGTCACTTTTTCTGCTACTGTGACTGAAGGCCTAAGAGAAATCAATTCTAAGGAAGGAAAGTTTAGAATTTTTAGTTCTTGGTCAGTTGCTTTTAGGTCCATGACAGGGCACCTCATTATGATGGAAACACATTCTGGGTAGAAGATGCTCCTTACAATATGAAAGGGGGCAGCAAAGAGAAAAGGAGTTCTTATAACAAAGTTCCTCTAAGTTATGAGTCCAGAACAGATCCATGTACAGATAAAGGTAGGGCCTCATGACCCAACCAAACAGGCATCTGAACCCTGCAGTATTGTGGACCAGGTCATCAACACATAAGCCTTTGAGGAGTATTTCAGATACATTTTCATAAGAGATCAGTCGTGCAGAAGAATTAAAACATGAGGAGCCAACTTACTTGGAAAGTTAGAGGCACAAGTATCAAGATTTGTGCATTGATCCTAAGGGCAGGAGTGGGACTCAGCAGTGGTTAACCTGCCCTATAGTATCCAGTGTTCCAGAATGATGCACTAAGACTTCACAATCCAGTTGGAATTCATCTCTTCAATTGTGAGACCGATTCAGGGACTAAATACTTAGGGAGGCAGAGAGAAGGGGATCACAGCCCAATGTATGAGATGTGACTTTTGACAAGGGAAAAAAAGTAGGGGATGCACCTCTTCCAGTTTAACTAAAAGCAGATAGGGAAAAAATCCCCCAAAATAAACCACAGGAGACCGTGTACAGATCTGGTGCCCCAAATCTCCCATCTCTATTATGAGCCAGTGAGGAAGGGAGGTCTGTGAAGGCAGAAATGTGTCAAGTGTAGGCGAGGGTGAAGATGACCACACAGGTTTATTGCAGTCAAGAAAATTGGTTTGGAGGGTGTTTTAGAATCGCTGAAAACTGCTGAAGATTCAAAAGTATTTTCAATCTATGGGTCATCTTTTTTTCCCAGCAGCGTATGGCATCCTGGATACAGAGTCAAATAATGTAGGTAATTAAATTCACTTGGGATGGAGCTTCTGTCAAATAGAAGCAGTGGGCAGACAAACAAGGTAACAAGAGGACTTACTTCCTGAGGTCTGATTTTGGTCTCTTGTTAAGGTTAGAAAGAGCTTTCCATCTGAACGTCAGCCTAAAAAGAAAAAAAATAATTGCAATTTTAATTGTTCATTCCTTGCAAATGGAATAGATAATAATTGTGAAAGGCATTCATTAGTTGAGGAGAACTATATCAATTGAGACTCTTCAGCACATTAAGCGAAACTTCAGTCTGCATTTTAAATTCCTGTTCTCAGGAACAACATTTCAAAGAATAACGAAGTAAGTCATTTCCTTATATTCAAAGCACATATTTGCTATTCTCCATCTCTTAGCAAAAGCAGCCCATGCAGATGAATTTGAGTGCTTTTTCATTAGTATAAATAAAACGTTAAGTGGTGTGAGGAATTGCTGTAACTACTGTAGGCTGAAGCGTTTTCAGTAATGTTTTCCTTGAACAATGGTGGCAGTTAAAAGAACATTTCAGGACTTGTTTGTGATAATGACAACACAGGGCTGAAGAAGTGAAATCTCTTTTCTTGAGAAGGACATGACATGTACCGTTAGAAGAGGGAATCATGAAGAGGGATTTCTCACCCTCGCTGACGCCCACAGGGGCCATGTATGTTTTAAGTAAGGCTTCTTAGCATCTCTGTAGATGCTCCCTTCTGCTGCCTAGGCTCCAATTTGGCTGGCATTCCTCTGGGACTTTTTCTTCTATGTGTTTATTTTTTTTTCTGTTTTGTTGGGAAGTTTTTGTTGTTATTCATTTCTTTGGTGCGAGCATGTGTGTGTGTGTGTGTGTGTAGGCCAGAGGTCAACACAAAGCATAAGCTTTCTCCAGCAGATGTAAGATAAAATCATGACACCTATTGTGTGGAGTTTGGCTCCACAGACTCTAGGTAGAGTCTGTAATTCTTTCTCTTCTTGGCTCAGTGTGAGTATAGCAACATTGTCCTAGGGGCTATGACATGGCACATGGAAAGATATTAGGCACATGAATGTTCATGTGACCCACAGAGTTCTATTATAGTAGAACGGTCACCTTATGATTCAGTCAGAAAGAAAAATTATTTGAGTCCGGCTCCCTCTGTGTCTGTGTTGGATTTCTTCATGCCTTATTTACTTATACTATGTATCAACATGGGGTATTGTCTTACTCGTCTTGTTTATGTTTCGCCTGTTGGAAGTTTCTCTCTCTAGAATGGAGTGGAAAAGCTGGTACTGTTTCCTTTCGTCTTAGCATGGGGAACAGGACCCGTATGTGAGATATACTCAGAACACCCAGGTTGTGAATGAGCAGTTTGGGAATTAATGACCCCTTCCTGGAACTGGAGTTACAGATCAGTCTCTCTCGTCCCGTCCGTGCCTTCTGCCCTTCCTCGTGTCTTCCACAGCGTGTACCTGTGTGTTTTATAGCGTGGCCTGTGAACAGAGTCTGCTCTTGGCTGCAGTGCTTCTGAAAGCGAGCCTCTGGAGTCGAAGCAGCATTTAGTCTCAGCCAGGAGCACAGCTCAGCTGTAGGAAACTCAGTTCTGTTACTTGGCTTTCTGAGGGTGTACACCTCTGTCAGGTGGCTTTACACTAACGGCCATTTCAAAGAAGAGACAGCTTGGCAAAGCAAAAGGAATCGGGCCCCGCAAAGAACTCATCTCCGAGATTAAATCTTTGAAGATTCTCAGATACCCATTATTGCTCTGGCCCCCTTCCAAGACAGAGAGTCAGCAGAATGATCAGAGTCTTATCTCCCAGGTTAAAGATACTCACGGCCATTTCTTTTTGAGTGTATAAAATAAAAAATTTACTGAGTGGTTACTTCCTGTGTTTGGCAGTTTGAAAGATACACAGGATGTATCTGGAACAGAGGGCGAATTGTCAATAGACAGTTTTCACACGCCAGAAGACCTTATGGGCGTCCATAAATGGGTATGTGTGTGTGCTGCAATGTTTTTCTTGGTTGATGGAATTGTTGATTACATATATGTTGTTTTGAATCTCCAGGGCTCCCACCACGGTTCTAACTAATTTAAAAGCAATATTAGCTAACATGCTTGGGCTGTGAAAGACATTCTTTTGTGATTTTCTTTCAGACTAATCACTGAGAAATTCAACTGCTTCAAGTCACACACATAGATACATAACTAAATTCATTATATTTTTACATTATATTAATTTGTAAAATGATATCTTCGTATAGTGGGGATGAACACTGTCCTTCTAATGATTTCCTGTATCTTTTCCCTTTCCTTATTTATTCATAGATGATGAGTTTCTTGAAAGTAAAATGTAAAATTTAAAACTTTCTTGTTCAAATCAGAGTTCCAAAAAAAAAATGTTCTTGCTCTCAGGAGGACTTAGTTAAGAAATTAGGACTGGAAGTTAATCTGATGTTGGAATATATTAAAACCCCTGGGATCCTCCAAACTCTATATAGATTGTATAAAACCCTCAATTACTTGACAGTGATCTGCAGATTGAAGATCCAAACCAAGTTAATCTGTTTGGAGGACTCAGACCATGAACACATTCGTGTTCAATTTCATCTGCGAAATTGAAATTTTACCACAAGTTAGAAATATCTCTTACCCTACTAAAGCATTCTGAACTTCTAGATGCCGACAAATTCCAGTAGCACTCTGGGACTCAAACAAAGAGAGTCCTGTGCCTCAGAATCCCCATCTCTGGAGCAATCCTAGGGGATACAGTTTGTGTGTGTGTGTGTGTGTGTGTGTGTGTGTGTGTGTGTGTGTGTGTGTGTGCGCACGTGTCTACATGAGTATGGAGGACAGGGGAGGGGGTAGTAGGGTTGGGAAGAGGAGGTACACTTCCCTCCTTTCAATAGTGAAACCAAACAATACCATTGGTGCTTTCCTACAAGTTCTCCTGCAACAGACTGTGCTCTAATCCCCCTTTCTCCCTTTTGACACCTTTGTCTGCAGGGTGGGTTGAGCTTGATCCAGTGAGCCCCAGGGTTCACGTTTAGAAGATTGTTAAGATCCTATGCCTAGAAGCTCCTCCAAGAATGTGGTTTAGCAAGTGAAGCCACTCCAAGATATTTATTTTACAGTATTGCACACGTTCCACACACTCACTTTTGCTGGCACCCACAGGTGCAAGAGGGTGAGTTTGGGGATCTGGGCCACCAGTTATTCACCTCCTGCATAAGGTGTTTCCTGCATAAGGAGTTTTAACATCAACCTGGCTCATCTACGTTGTAGCCATACCACAGTTTCCTGTCTATAGAGACAGAGGAGAGCAGACATGATTTTCCCTGTGTCTTCCCACGTCCTAAACAGCATCTCTGCTCTGTGTTTGACAATGCACTACACATGATTGTGCCTGTATCTTTTGAAGGATTTCAAGACTAATGGTTTCAGTGAATCGTCCCAAACATTGTGTTATCTTATCCAAAGTCAAAAAAAGTAAGGTTCTTCTCCTAAGACCGTCTATATCCTAGTAGAAATATTGCCTAAAGCTATTCTAATAAGTTAAGACAAACTAGTGTCACAAAATAACAGAGGTTAATTTCTGCTTAGTCCTTGGGGTCAGAAATTTAAATTCAGTTTACCTGGGAATGAACTCAAAGTGTCAATTAATCAGGGTCTGAAGGGAACTTGTTCTTTCCTGTTTCCTGATACCGGTGCTCTTTAGAATTTCTTGGTGACTACATCATCTGAATTTTGCTTCTATGACCACAGTGCCTCCTCTTCTCCTCTGGCAAGTCTCATCTTTTCTCTCTTATAAAAACATCCGAGATCGCCTTCAGAGCCCCACATGGGTAATCTTGAATTACATCTCTAGAACCAGAAATTAATGGTATATGTAAACATTCTTTGGTTCTAGGGATTAGGATCTTGAACTATTTGTGGCCAGTATTTAGTCTACCACACTAGATAATAACAGACATGCCACAAGTACATACATCCCTCTTTTAGTCATGTATATGAATCAGTCTCTTTGTTGGTGGTGGATAGAAAACAGAGGTAGAGAAACATCACATTCTGGGAATAGGAAAGTGGTTAGTAAATGGCTTACAGGACACACATGAGTACCTGAGTTGTGCCCCCCCCCCGAACAACTAGGCATAAAAGCCAAGCATGGTGATTTGTGTTTACAGTCTACACACTGGGACTCTAGAGAAGGATGCTCCAGGACCTCCTAATCAGCTAGTCTATCCTAATTGATGAGTTCTAGATAGACAAGAGACTCATTTTTTAAAAAATAAGAGTGATACCTGGGATTGACATTTGACCTCCACACAAAGATGCACACACAGGGGCACACACATATACATACATATATACACACACATATATAGAAAATTACATTCTAGTAGTGCAGTGGGAAGTTCATGAAAGAGAGCATGGTATGTTTTTAAGGTGCATTTTATGCCATATAATTGTGAAAAATAAATTTTAAAATAATCAATAGTCTTATTTTTCCTCTTCAATGCTGAAAAAGTTATGCATTGGAGGGCTATTATCATCGACAAGTTGTTGGAAGCCACTGTACCCAGATGGCAAAATAATGGGATAATGTAGCATCGAGAATAATTGGATGAACAGCCCTCAGCCTAAATGGCATTAAAGGTGGGGGACGTAGAGATCAAAAGGCACTTTATTTTAGTAAAAGAAACCTTGAAGGATTCACCCTCTTTTCATGTGAAGTTCAACAGAAGTGTCACGTTGGAAAACAAGCGCAGAAAGAAGCTTCTTAGAGATGAATAGCAAGATATGGTGCCTACATGATATAAAATTGTCTTCTTGTTCACTGATCAGAACATTTAATATTCTATTATTTTTCTATTCACTATATAAGTACTTTATTAATTACAGCTATCATATAATGACATGGGTTTTATAAAATATTAAATTAAATTAGTATGTATAGGGACCTCAGCAAAACATGATTACAAGTGAGGCATCACACGTTATAGAAACGGCTCTGAGTTTTCCCATGTGTCCTGTCCAAGGGTAGGGGACAGATTAACTGGTAAAATGTAGGAAGGCAATTCCTGACACTGCTTACCTTCATACTTTGCTTTAGTAACTGTTGGCTATTAAAATTTAAAGGAGTCTGTAAGAACAAGAAATTTCAAAAAGTCCTTTGTGTATCCATTCTCTCTCCAGCCGTGTAGGACACCCTGAGTGTCCTTCAGTGAGGCACAGCTGAGCAGAGCAGCATCTGTACCAACAGTCGTGAGAACATGCCTGTGCTCTTCCTGGAAAATCGGTAAAACAGCACTGTCCATATTCTGCCTTAGAAATAAACTGCCCTGCAACCTTACCAATACCTAACTGGTCAGGGAGCTTGTCCCCTGTTTGTGGCATCCATACCTGGGCATGTCATTTGCTTCCAGCTTGGAAAGAGCAGCAGCCCGTTTGGGTCTACTGTTTGCAAACATTGAGTCATTGGTCAAAGGACATGTAAAGTCTTCACATGTGATAGTTGTAAGCATCTCCAGAAGTGGTCACCGATAGGGAGAGCTATGCGCTTCAGAAGGCAGTGTAGAAAGGTGTGGTTGTCACAACACTTACCAAGAATGATTGACATTTGGAGAGCATGAACCCCAAGCTTGGGACACAATCAAAGGCAGTGTTGCGTCCTAGATGGAATTCTTACAAGTGAAAAGAAGACACTGTAACTGATCTGAGATTGAGACTCGAATTCATCTTTCCTGTGACATCTAAAATTCTGTGGGTTAATGATGGTATCCTTTTCGCCTACATTGAGGTGTGTAGGACTGCAACTTCCATGCAGAATGAAGGATAGATATATGTTCTTTGCTTAAAATGTCATTAATTTGGTAAACACTTTGGAAAATTGCATCATTGATGGAAAAGCACTTAGTACTCAATACATTCAACATGTAACATGTATTTGTAGCTGCTGTCCCATCCATAACCTGCACAGCGAGGCAGGCATCGAGAGTCTCAACCACAGCTTGTACTGTAGCATTCTCAAACCTTTCTATACCGAAATCCATCGCATGTCTTACATGCTTCTGCTGTACTATACCAATTTCATTATACTAGAATTCTGGAAGGATGCTTATAAGTATGTTGGTAAATAAGTAGGTATTAATTATCATGGGAAAAGATGGTGCTTTTGGACAGATTTTGTAAGGCATTAGTACAGAAATCTGAGTATAAGCCTCTGCTTATTGAACCAGAGCGTAGACTGGAGACTTCAAGGGTACCAGGAAGAGTTGCTCTGTGTTGGAAGAAGGAAGATGTGGTCAAAAAAAAAATCAGTAGTTTCGCATGTTCATTTTCCCTTGGATGTCTTCATTGCTGGCACTCAAAAAGAAGAGTAGAGGGAAGAGTCTTGGCATCATGGAGAGTAGACAGAAGACAGGACAGTAGTAAGTAACCTCTATGCAGTTAAGCCTATTCCGAGGAAAGCAGATGACAAGAAAACAATCTATTTCAATTAAATTGTAGCCTCTTTAACATAGATCACACAAATTAGGTTATGTTAAAGGAAAATAAACAGACTCACTTCAGCAACATTGGAATGCCAATCCTATTAAGGAGAAGGCTGCATATCCTTGTAAACATTGCCCTCCTGGTTCCTGGGAGAGTGCATTGGTGTAGAAGCCACTGAACCGCACTTGCTAATGTGTATCTGAGAGGAACGGTGGATCTTGGTTCTCTGGATGCTTCTGGATTGTTATTACCAATTATTTTCATGGGCCTAATCCTGAATGCAATGTTGAACAGACTGTGTTTTGATGGTGGCAGCATCTCAGAATGTATTTTTGATAACTAAGTGTGGTTATAAAAAGGCACAGTAAGGTTTTTATGGACCCAAAAGTATGAACTGACAGGCACGAAGGCCAGAAGGAGAACTTCAGAGCACCCACCATAATCCTGAGCCCTTGCAAGAAAGATACCACTGGCCAGAAGTCTGCCTCAGTGGTTTCCATCAGAAGTTTATTTTGAGTTTATTTATTATTCAAATAGAAGGAGAATATAGCCAAATCACGAATCACTATCATTAATTATTCCCTGGGATTAAGGAATCAGTTATAAGCATGTCTCCCTTTAATCCTGTTTTATTAATTTATATTCTTGGCAAACTCTTCTACTAAACGGATTCCAGCTTACCACAGGGACCCAGAGGAGAATGGAGTTCCCTGGGGTCAGAGAGCAGCATTTGCTTTAATTTGATAAAATAAATTAGCATGGGATTACGGGTGCTATTAGCATAAAATCCTCACCACTGCCGCTCTGGCCTTCAGGAGAATGCTGAGCGATTGCATTGACTCTTGTCTGAATTTCTGTCAAAGACAGATTTCCAGAGAAGCTGTCCTAAAGTGATCAGGAGGATCGGAAGCTGTCTCTTTGGGAGTGTGAGTCCTTATTGAATAGTGTGCACACTGGCAGGTAGAGAAGCTAAGGTTCCTCTTAAGCTGAGTGAACTCCCTTCCCCAGGTCACCAGTGACACCACCCTTAGTCCGGCCTTTCTACTCCGGTCATAGAATGTAGAGAAACAAAATTCTCTAAGATAAGTACTCCCCCTCCAAAGGTTGGACTGAGTAGATCTGTCTCATAGTCTATTAATCAACACTGCAATTTAGCCTTAGGTTTCTCCCAGAAAAATAAAATAAAATAAAAGTCTGTCTCTGTGTCTCTGCCTGTCTCTCTCTCTCTCTCTCTCTCTCCTCTCTCCATCCTAATCAACCCAAGCCTTTGACGTAGAACTTTAGAAGTTTCCACTTCGTCATTATAGGTGGACACAATGAGCTCATCCATCTTTCACTCACTCCAGCTCTCTTTATGTCTCACAATATGTAAAACTCTGAAAACACAGGGTTCAAACTAATTTCCTACCCTATAAAAATGGGACAAACGTGAGCAATGAGGTAATTAAACTTCTATCACAGCCCAAGTCTATGATAATATAAATACCAAGCAGGTGCCATAAAGTTGACAAAAGTTGCCTAAAGGGCGGCATGTACATTTCCTAGCAAGGGACAAGATGCATAAGGAACATTTCAGGGACAGTCGTTACCTTCAGTCCGTCCCCCCATCCAATTCCTGACCAGCCGCTTTGTCCTGGGGAACACTGAGCTTGAGAGACTTGACTGTGGTTGTCACTCCGTCGACACAGTGTAAGTGCTAGTGAGTGTGCGCTTGTGGAAGGAACACACGAGTCTACGAAATGACCCACTTCCTGACTTCCCTTGTCCTCCCATGACAATGGGGAGCTCTGGCAATAAGAAAAGGCGGCAGTGCTGGCCCCAAGAACGACAGGAATCTGTGATTTAGAGCATTAGATAATGTCACGTGAATGTTTGGGGATTGCAGCTCTCTCTCTCTCGCAGTGTCTTTAAAACAGGTTGCTCACAAATGTTAACTAGGACATTGCTAAAGAGTGTGTTATATCTTAAGAATACCTTCTGCATATATCAGAAATTGAAGGTCCATAATAATGTAATGGAAAATTGTTTTAAAGGGGGAAATAATGATTATTCTTTAATTGCAGGCATAATTCAGCCAGTTGTTTTCATGGGTATGTGAACAAAATTAAATTTATGTATTATTTGGGGCAAGAGCTGTACAAAGATGATTCTCTCTCTCCACATGTCTGTCTGTCTGTCTCTCTCTCTGTCTCTCTCTCTGTCTCTCTGTCTGTCTCTCTGTCTCTCTCTCTCTCCCTCTCTCTCTCTCTCTCTCTCTCTCTCTCTCTCTCTCTGTGTGTGTGTGTGTGTGTGTGTGTGTGTGTGTGTGTGTGTCCATCCAACTTTGCATGAGTTCTGGGGACCCAGACACTGGTACTAATGTCTATGCAGCAGGTGCACTATCCACTGAGCTCCCCAACCCCCAAAGACGGTAACATTGATACAGTCCCAAAAATCAAAAGGTGGTTTTACTTTTTTCCCCCTTCTTTTTTTATGTGCTTTTTTCCTTCCATATCCCTATAGTTGGACAAAAGTCTTTGAACTTCTTAACACTTAAGCTCCCCTTCTACCCACCAGCAACCTGAGGGAGATGCTAGGCTTGGAGCGAGGTTCACCAATACCTTGTTACCTTGGAGCTGCTGCTAGCAAATGAAAATTCTATGATTGCCCTGCAAAAGTGAGTTATTTCATTTCATGAAATTTGTTTATGGGCTGTTCAAAGTTATTTGATATTAAAAATGTGCAGGGACAAACTCCACTGGGAGTCACTGTGCAGCAATAACATTTAAATAAATTACAGAACCTGACATCCAAACCGTTTATTTTTCAACACCCCAGCACACTTCATGATAATTTTCAGCCATAGTCATGAGGTACTAGGCACCAGCCTGGTTATCACACGTGGGCAGACTACCTGTTTTCCCTTCAGTCTAATTCCTCATGCTTTATCTTACAAACTTAAGGACGGAGGTGCAGGAATGCTTCTACATAGGTCTACTCGATACGCTGCTCCCACGCAGGATGATGTGGTGGGATGTTAGGTGTTCAGTCAACCTCTTCAAGGCCAGAGATGCATTTAGTCATCAGCCCTGTAGCAAAGAAAACAAAATAACTAGTGTCCTCCTTCCTTCCTTCCTTCCTTCCTTCCTTCCTTCCTTCCTTCCTTCCTTCCTTTCTTCCTTCCCTCCTTCCCTCCCTCCTTCCCTCCTTCCCTCCTTTACTCCCTCTCTCCTTTACTTCCTCCCTTCTTTCCCTTTCCTGTATTCCTTCCTCTTTCCCTTCCTTCTTTCCATTCTCTTTCTTTCAGACGGGGTCTTCCAGAGTAGCTCAGACTTTTCTCAAACTTATAATCCCCCTGCTTCTGTCTTTCGAGATGGAGATTATAGGTACTCACCACTGCTTTCAGTATTCTCCCTACACCTCCCCCCATTTGAACCTCAGTTTCTCTGTGGTGTGTGCCTTCTCAGAATGGGTGGTTAGACTTAAGAACTCTTCTTCCTGTCAATAGTAGGTGCTGAAGTCAGATTCTTCTCTGAAAAACTCAGAATGGAGTGGTCACTCAGTCTCAATTTCAAAGTGAATGGTGGTCTGATCCCAACAGAGTACAGTCTGTATGCTACACTCACAGGATTTTCCTCTCTGTCCAGTCTATGAACAGGGATTAGAGTACAATGAGTACTCTAGAGTAGAATTGGGAGAGAATTCTAGACTAATATCTCAAAGCTTGAGGCTGCACACAGTTCCAGCATCTACACTATTATTCTTTCTCAGTAATCAATTTACTTATCTCTAATCTACTAGTGCTTATACATTACAGACCCAGACTGCACTCAACCTTCGTCAGAGAAGCTTTATTTTTTTTTAATAGTGGGAAACAAGCAGCTGAGGGATGTATAACTTGTCAGAGTGTCAAACCGTCAACAGGACATCTATACTAGCACCCTCCAACCATGGCTCTGAGAAGCAACATCTCAGGGGGAGGAGGAGGAGGAGGAGGAGGAGAGGAGGAGGAGGAGGAGGAGGAGGAGGAAGAGGAGGAGGAAGGAGGGAGGAGAAAGAGGAAGAAGAGGAAGAGGAGGGGAAGGGGGGAAGAGGAGGGGAAGAGAAGGAAGAGGAGGGGAAGAGGGGGAGAGGAGGAGGGGGAGGAAGAGGAGGGGAAGAGGAGGGGAGGAGAAGAGGGAGGAGGAGGAGGAGGAGAAGAGGAGGAGGAGGAGGAGGAGGAGGATAAACAAAGACCAAGAGGATAAAGAGGAGGCCAGAACATACCTTCCCAGACATGACATGACTGTCACACTCATACACGCACAGCAGCTGTGGCCACCAGCACAAAGCCCACAAACAGTCAAGCCATCAAATATCCCAGCATATATGTTTTAAATAATCTCTAGCCTCCACCTCACACTGAGGAGCTATTGACAGTGGGAAGTTGCTGGAGGAAGAATATTATTATTATTATTATTATTTTTTTTTTTTTTTGGAGAGTATGACCACTAGTAGGCACATGTGGGGGACACTGTAGGGGAAATAGCAGTGCATCTCCTCATATTTCATTGTATTCATGCATAAAATTCTCAAAATTAAGACAACTTTTTTTAAAAAAGATTATGACCAGGTTGTGTTTTTGCAATGAGTTCAGCACCAGTACAGCCAAACAAAAATGGTTCCTGTGGGATTAACAAAGAGTTTTAAACTATTATACTAATTTGTTAACTTGTGACCTCATGGAGGTGAGCTCACCCTGATCAAATGACATTCTTCAACATTAAATTTACTTTCTTGGGAGTGACAAGAAACATAACTGCACAGACACAAACATTGGTTTTGTACATAGTCTTAGCCAACTTATTGTTAATCAATACAACTTAGTATACATACCTCAGTGGTCAAGAGTACTGACTGCTCTTTCAAAGGTCCTGAGTTCAAATCCCAGCAACCATATGGTAGACTATAACCATCTATAGTGGCATCTGGTGCCCTCTTCTGGCATGCAGGCATACATGCAGGAAGAACATGGTATAAATAAATAAATAAATAAATAAATAAATAAATAAATGCATACATACATAAATTTATTTCTCAATTTACTAGACTTCATGTTTCTCTTACTGCTTTCAAAGGAAAGGAATATGGAAGTCTTTGTGAACTTGACTAAATTTAATTCAGATGATACTTACATTGTAACAACACGTACTTTTCACTCCTTGCCCTTATTTTGGAAAAACAGCATTGCCTTGCAAGCAAAGTCAATGGACAGAGACCACCTGAACAACGGTGCTCATTGCTAGGATAGGATGCTGACACATGGCCCATTATGTTTCCATAACTTTATTTTCTGCCTCAGTCAAGGGAGGTGGTCCCTGAGATGTGCAAGTGATATGTAGTATCCTTCATAAATAAAGGGCTCAAGTCCACTTGAAAGGCTGTCAATAAGCTCCAGGTGGATTTTCTGCATAACAGCTGACTCTTTTATTTATGCACAGAATGACACTTACTATATGCCATTCTATTGAGTTTAAGTCAGGCACGGGTGCCTAATCGAGTCATCTGCTTACAAATGGGATGTCTATAACATGTAATGGTGTTCTCTGTTAATGTGTAGAATGGCCATGTTGTATCAGCACACAGTCTGGAAGGTATTCAATTCCGTGCACAGAAAGAATAAAAGTTGGACATCAGTTAATATGTAATAAACATACAATCTGACATTAAAAGTAAAATAGGTTTTACATAATTTATAGCAATGGTTTGAATTGTAGAATGAGGTTGTGGCTAGAAGCTTACGAAAGATGCCTGTTGTTCATTCCACAGTAACATGTCATAGGTGGTAAAAGGCTACAGTCACTGTGACATTATTTCCCAGCTCCCTTCTATGTCAGCAAGTTCATGTGACTAGTTCCAGTGACTGTGCCCAGGGGAGGGTCCTTTGAGAAGCACTTCCGTCACTCACTTTCTCTCTCCCAACTGAGTCCAAAAACCTTCAGGACCAGAAGGTAGCAGAGAAAGTAGCAAATAATTTAATTCCTGAATCACCATGTGGAAGAGACCTACTTCATGCTCTTTGATTATCATCTGTGTGGCCACAAAGTTGAATTGTGTAAAGCCAATGATACTAAATGGTAGATACATTGTAACACTAGAGTTCTCTCTATGCCAGAGTCAAAATAAAAATGATCAGATTTAGTCCTAGCAAAATGTATTGTTAAAGGAACATACAGATCCTGTAAGGGATAACCAGTTATACCAGGTGGCCTGGGAGCCAAGCAAAGAGTTGTGTGTTCCATACTCCATCCCTATCCCTAAGTTCTATCTGAGAGTCGTGAACTGAGGATTGTAATTGAAAGGTCAGATTGATGAAACCAGCACTAGAGATAAGATTTCAATGACAGGTTGATGGATACTCCACTATCAGGGTGTACTTTTAATCATAATCTCATTACTTTACTCTTGGATGGTTGGGGCTCACCTTGCAAGAAGAATATAGTTCTGAGAATGGACTTCAGGACCAAGGGAAGGTGAGTGGAGAGAGAGAAAATGAAGGTTATTGGCAAGAGAAAAGAGAGAGAGGGAGAGGGGATTGGAGGGAGGAGGGAAGGAGGGGAGAGAGAGAGAGAGAGAGAGAGAGAGAGAGAGAGAGAGAGAGAGAGAAGACACAGCAAAGTACTATTAATTGGGCAAAGAAGACAAAGGGTTAGAAACTAAATACAGTGTCTGCAGACGTCTCCATGGGACCAGGAGGAAGGCATCTCAAGTCAATAAGCGTGTCATGGGGAGAAATGAGGATTTAAACTTAATAGCAAATAGATCCAGCAATGCAGCTTTGTAGAGCTGTGGGGGAGTTTGGTTCTTCGCCCAGAGAGAGCTTAATAGAAGTCAATAATGAAATCATCAAGATGCGAGCATTAAATGCTTAAATGTGCTGTCTTTGCCTTTGATTACAAAGGCTTTGTTTCTCTCCAAGCACAAGCACAATCTTTACTCAAAAGAAAACAAAGTACTTCCTTTACAGAAGAAAAACAAGTCAGATTGTCTTAGTGCACTACCTCTGTATTCCTGGAAGGAAAATCAAACCAAGGACAGTGAAAGAGTTAAGAGGTGGAGACAAGTGAGAACACTGAATATAAATAGAAATGGCAGAAATAGTAATAATAGAGATAGAAATGAATAGAAATAGTGGCTTTTTGGAATCATCATCTATTTAGAAATTTTGTTTACAGTATCTTTTCCTCAGAAATTTAACAGCAATGACATCCAATTGTCTAGCACTTTGAGCCTAATGCTTTACCAACATTTTTCTAAGATATCAATATACTCTAGATAGAAATGTAAGTAAATTTTATTCATATACAGCTAATTCCAAATGTTCAGTCCCATGGCATCTCAACACTGGTAGTAAGTCTGGTAGTAATTGTCTTGGAGAGGGGCTCATGAGAAAATTCTCCCAATAAAATTAAAGAGACTAAAATCCTAGCCCTAAGGATTTAAAACTAGCCTATTAATTTTAAGTCATAGGAAAAGGCAAGTCATCTATATATTTATTCATACCCATATATTCTATTGAACATCCCTTCTGAGATGTACAATTGTTTGGGAAATGATTATAGAAATGAATCTGACACTGTTTCTACAACTCAGAAGGTCAAATAGGATTATTTTAGCCTGTTCTGCAATTACATTTCTAAATGAATAAAGGAGAATAAGGGTGACGAGAAAAATAAAGAAAATTGCACTTTATTTTTCCAATATAGAAAACTATTGTATTTTTTTAGTGAAAAATATGCTCTGTGTTAGAAGTCCAAGTGTTAGAAGATGAAGCATAAGGATGTCTACACCCTTCACAGTTTGGAAGGAAGGTTCTTTTAGAATCTGCCAATGGAACTTAAGCTTTATCCATCTCTTCTCAAGTCTTCTTCTCTTACCTACCTCATGCAGGAAGTACATAGGAAAGCAACGTGTGCTATAGTACACAAACAACATCCCAGATGATAGAATTCAGCATCCTGTCCTGGGATTCTCAGACAGACACTCCA
This sequence comes from Rattus rattus, assembly GCF_011064425.1. Taxonomy (NCBI): domain Eukaryota; kingdom Metazoa; phylum Chordata; class Mammalia; order Rodentia; family Muridae; genus Rattus; species Rattus rattus. The sequence goes on along the minus strand of NC_046163.1, from coordinate 48,232,135 downwards.
AAATAAACACCAGGGTTCTAAATTTGTGAGCCCCTGCATGTGTCAAGCCACTGGTGTCTTAATAACTGGGCAAAGAAGATAATAATGAACCTGGTCCTCACTGATATGGACAGACTTAGTTGATGCAGTCTGTGAGTTCTTCACAGCACCCACGTCTTACTAGACCCATCTCTTCAGCTGCATCTTCCACCATGATCCCCTTTGTACTGTCCTGAATTCAGTAGTTACTTCAGGTTGTATACCCCCATCTGAAGATATGGAGTTAAGGTTCATGAATAAGAGGAACCTTGTGCTACTTGTCTTTCTGGGTCTGAACTATATCATTCAGTATAATACTTACTAGTCATATTCATTTACCTGACATTTTTATTATTTCTTTTCTTCTTTACAGCTGAATAGAATTCCGTTGTGTAGTGTGCTACCCATTTCTTGTGTTATCCACAATGCCTGTCAAGAAACTCCCCACTGGTCCAATAGTGCCACTTACATGTATCTTAGGAGTAACCAACTATTTTCCAGTTGGACTTTCACTCAACAGGAGGGATTTAATAGCAGGTATTATGAAGCCACTCAAGAATCTATGACTTGTGTGTCAGAGATCCTGGAAAAAAACAAAGCATTGTCAATTTCTAGTCTTACCCTTATGCCCACAAATGAATGTAGCTCTCACTCCTCATCAAAGATTTATGTATGTATTGTTTAGATTGATATAATTTCGGAAATCCAGAACTGGCCAAAATGCAAAGAACATCTGACTGTGATGTGTCCATTACTACCTGATACACTTACAACTCAAAGTTCAGGACTCATTGCAGAAGAGATGCTGGAAAGATTGCAAAGCCAGAAGACCAGGACATCGTCTGGGAGATCATCTCTCCTTAGAAATGGCAAGATGTGTGGTCATGAAATTTCAGTAATGTGACTGATTTAAAAAGATCCATATAATACTTATACCAGGTGGCTGGGGAAAACCTCAGAAAGCACCTCTCGTAGATGAAGGGCTACAGGCTTCTTAGAAATAATCTGTCTCCTCAAGAGATGAGCCCCCCTATTGGTTATCCAATCTAAGCAGTCAGTCCTAAACACATGTACATATGAACAATGCCAAATGGACTCAGCAGGTGTGTGTGTGTGTGTGTGTGTGTGTGTGTGTGTGTGTGTAAAACAATAATTACAGAAGAGATTGTGAATTTGAGAGGGAAAGGCAAGACATAAGAGGAAACAGAGGGAGGAGAGCAGAGGAGTGGTATAAATATAGTAGATGTAGCACACATGTGAAATTCTCAAAGAATGTAAAGTTTTAAAAAATGAAGGTCATTTTCAGTTCACATTCTTGAAAACATTTAGATTTGTGAGTATTTCTCATTGGAGTTTCCCTGTTTCTTGGGGGAAGGCTATAGTTGAAGCAGAGTCTCGCTCTCTCCTTGAGGCTGGGTTGGCTGTAACTCACTAGGATAGCAGGCTAACTTCAAACACATGGCAACCCTCCTGCCTCTGCCTCGAAAGTGCTAGGCCATGTGAGAAGTTTTCATCCTACCAACACTGAAGAGGTTTGACTACTATCTTAAGAACTGTCGAGTGAGTTTATGGAAACCAACAGAAAAATTGGTTTATTTTTATTCAAAACGAAAAAATATGTTAAATACAACATCAATGTGAAACATGTAAATGAGAAGATTATTCTAGATATGGAAGTGTAGCCAGAGAAAATCTGGAAGGAGATATAGTCATGACGCATATGCATACCCAAAACCCTTTGTAAAAACTTCTTTAAAATTGAAATACACACATGGACATATGTTGTTGACACAAAGTAACTTAATTCCTCTCAGGTTATTAAGGTGTGAAGGTAATTCTTTCATCATGAAACAACTTTTACTCTTTAATTCATTAATGCCCTGAAACTGTCCTGGGAGGTCTGTTTACCTTTTCAATCATTATTTGTGGTTTGTTTGTTTTAGCACCACGAGGAGCCCTGAGGTTGTTTTTGTTTTTAGACATTTTCTTGCAGGCGGGGAAAACATGGCAGAAGACATTGGTAAGCAGTCTTTACCCCGGTTAGCCCATCCTTCCTAATCATTTGAAATAGCATGACAGAAGAGTTTAAAGAGTGTGAAAAGTTTATCAAAAACAGAGTCTTTGTGATCGTTACCTGACAAGGTGTTCATGCTTAGTGAAGGCAGAAATGCCATTGAAACATAAAATACAGAGAAATGGATCTTGCATGAGAATCTCTAAAACTCTTGACCTTGACAATATAGGTCACGGGTACAATGAATTATGCTTCTAAAGCATATCTAACTGCAGATCACCTTATTAACGTCTCAAGCAGCATCCACTCCCATCATCGGAAGCAGAAGTCGGCAGGCACAGTTTGAGGGATGGTATTCTAGTTGGAACCAACCTGTTCCGTTATTTATGAGCCACTAATCCATGCTAGCCCTCATCCCCACGGATGTCTGAATCGTCTCTGATCTCTTTTTTTTTTCCATCTTCATACAACACTAATGAGGAACGACCCAACAACAAAGAAATAGATTTGACAATTTTGCAGTGGAATTTGGTTGGCCTCCCGCAGCCAACTTTTCCTGTTCACACCTCATCCGGCAGCCCCTCACCTAATAGCTTGTCAAATCACGATGTAATTCATTCCTTTCTCCCCCTTGAACCTGCTGGAAGAGTTAGTATGTAAATTTCAACCTATTTTTAAGGGTTATTTTCACTCAAGTGAAATCTATCAAGGAAGGAGGGTTATTTTTACAGCATACAGCAACTGCTGATCACCATGGCAACCGGCCTGGTGAAATGCAATAAAGCATCCCTCTGTTATCGTAAACACAAAAGGGAAACACTGAAATCTAAAAGAAAGGCAATTATTGTAGGGGAAGAAACAAGATGCCAATGGGGTCTTTGCAATATCGTATGACATGCCCATAGTACACCGGACCGGATTTCCAGAGCCTGCTCTGACCAGCCTTCGGCTCTCTTGATTTGGACTAAACAAAGATTGGGTTACGAGTTCTTGAAAGAACCACAGTTGCTTTCATTTCTAACTGACAAAATCAGACAGTTTTTGTTCAAACCAATATAAACTTGTGGTGTATTTTTTTTTTCTTTTTCTCATTTCTTAAATCATGAAAAGGGCTTAGAAAAGAGAGACTTTGGGGAGGAGGGAAACAACCATAACACTCTAGTTTTCTTTAGGGGAACATTTTGTTGTTGATTGTGGAAATGGGGATAGAAAAAAACAAAAAGGAGAAAGACAATGTGTAGAGAACAGACTTTTTAAATATTTCCTTTCATATCTTAATCATCTTTTACTACGATCACTGGTATGTCTAAGTAGATAGAAGCAAGGCTCCTTGTAACAATGGCTTGAATTTACCTTGAATAAGCTCTAAGATTCAAGTAAATAATGGGGTGTACTTGGAGCACACATCCATGCAAAGAAGCATCAAGGTATAAATTTCTGTCTCCAGGTGATGGATTGAGGTAGAGTCCATAAACATTCAAGTGAAAGGTGGGCTAAGAATATTGGAATGGCCAGGAATTGTGGAAAGAGCACTTGGTCAGTATTAGACTTCAGAAGCTTCAATCATCTTTGAGGCTTTGAGGTTTCCTTACAGGCATGAATCCCACAAACCTGGTTGGGCTTCCCCTTCCCATCCGTGCTCCAACTAGTGTGCGTATGAATGAAAGTGGACTTCCCCAAGTCTGCTCTCCAGCAGGCAATAACCTAGATTACTCATTCTCTGCTTCAGCTCCTTCCCTGACATGAATCTGCCCTTTCTATTCTACAGACAGAGCTCTGTAGGTGTAGAGAGGGCACTTTCCTTCATGCTGGAGTAGGGTTATTGACTTCACTATGTTTGCATAAAACTTTAACATCATACAAAATAAGACAATGAAACTGGCAGACCATATACAACATGTATGGTCCAAGGGGATAGTGTCCAATGTTAATGTCTTCTATAGTTCAGTTACAAAACTGAATTTCTGTAATTCTCCCTGAAAAGGGGCATTTTACTCTTATCTTTATCTTCTAACATTCACCATATACCTCTCCATCCCAGCCTCCCATATCCATGAGTACATTCTATAACTCATTCAACAAATACACAGTAAATGCCAAGTACATTCCATACCTTGGGAAGATCCAGAGCAGGAGCAAAGCTACTATGCCTTGTGGAGCTTATATTGTAATAAAGGAGGAAGACAATAAATTAATAAGCCAAACATCTAATATGCCAGATAGAAGACAATTCCACAGTAAAATGAAGTAAGAAAGAAGGCTGGTAACTACAAGGTCCTGGGACGACTTCATGTTCATAGGCTATTTAATTCATAGGTATGAGTCAAATTGAAGGAGAGAGTTCCAGGAATGTTTATGGAGGCTGGTGTGGCTACAGCATAGAACAGTAGGCATGTGCTTGGGAAAGTAAGAGAGGAGATGTGGTGGGGACATATACACCACTGGGCACATGTTGGCTTTAAAAGGAGAAGCTGCATGACCCAATGAATGCAATGGAAGATAGCTGGCTTTTGAGTTAAGAACACACTGCAGGGATAAAAGCAGAGGCCCAACTGTTATTAGAGTGACCCAGAGGAGACAACAGTGGCAGCTCAAAGATCACAGTGTGTGTGAACTAACCTACAGACACCTCCATGTGCATGCATATAATGAAGATATAGATTGTAAGAGTTGTGGAGGGCAACCTGGTTTTGTACCTAAAATAATAACTTCGGGGTCCGCAAGATAGTCTTTTTTGTATTCTCAATTTCTTTTGGAATTTTATATATGTGTACTGTATTTATATCATTCTCCCTCTTCCCCACCATCCTCCAGACATTGTGTCCCTCCTGCTCCGCAGATTCAGGATCGCTTGTTCTCTAATTATAATTTTTAGTATGGGTTTATGTGTGTAAATTTATAAATATGATCCATTTTTTTTGTTTCCAGTTGCATTCTTTTCCTTTTTAAAAATCCAGAAGATGTGGATCACTGTGGCAACATCTCAGTGATCAAGGGTCAGTTTTGTTACAAGTTAGTTTCTTATTGCTTGTGAGTAATATAAATAAGATATGATGTTACTACATCAACATACTATAATATAAATGTGCAGGGATTTTTCCAGAATTCAAGGAAGTTGAAGACAAAATCATCAGTCCACCCAAGCCTTTCCTGGAATTGGTCACAGTCACAGACCTTTAGAACACTGGATCCCTCACATTACAATACTGGGCATACATTATTATTTCTACAGGTAATTGCAAAGATTTGGTGTTTCTATATTTTTGGATACTCAATCCACAACATTCTGGATTGAGGCTTGAATACCCAGAACATTTTGAAACATAATGAAAGAACCACGGAATCCTTGCAATTACCCATAGAAACAGGCTCTCCGTTCTTGAATTAGAGGAAGAATAAGAAAATTAAAAGGTTTGAATTTTTTTTTACTACCAATTTGTTGAGCAAACTACTAATTTGGCTTGATCTTTCACAGGCTTTAAAATTAATTGAATAAGGAAAAGTTCTCCCTGACTCTGAGTTTAAGAGGGTGAAATGAGAAAAGGGTAGGTTTAGCTCCATTATTCTTACACTTATTAAATGTTAGAGAACCTCTGGGTTAGTTTAGTACACAAACACTGTCATCATTTTTAATAAATAATTAGCTTTCAACATTTAATTCAGGATACTTTTTTCAGTTTCCTTTTGCTATTAATATATGTTCAAGATGAACATACTATAAAGAAGAGTGTTTTAGTCAGCCCTGTGTTTGGGAGGTTAAAATTCCATACACTGAGGGGCTAGCTCTGAAGACATCATAGATCAAGCCACATCAAGGTAGGTGGCTTTATGTCAGGAAGGAAAACAGGGAAAAGCACAGCAATAACATTTTCCCCTCCATAATGGACTCCTGAATGATGGCTAACAATGGAAATTGGGGAGTTGCCTGTTTTCCCCTTGGCTTACCAGACCCCACCACCAGCCAGCCCCTTCCCAGTTTGATGATGACTGACTTAATCAACATTTAAAACTATAGGACAGGACCCAATCTCCTTTCCTGGCAATACCATTTGTTCCCAGCTTCAGGACCCTCTAGTAGCAAATGCAGGCTGTCTCTTGGATGTGTGTCTAGTGGGCAGTACTCTTCTGCCCATAAACTTCAAGCTTCAACTCATCTGGGACTTCACGGAAGACTTTTCTTCCCTCTCCCCTGGTACACTGGTGACTCACTCATTTCAGGACCTCTGTGGAAAACCGCTACTCCAGGGAATCTTCTCAAGAAAACAAAAAACATGCCTCAATGCTGCTTACTCCTTTACTTGTTTGGTTTTACTTTGCTTGTGTTTTTTTGTTTTGTTTAGTTTTGTTTTGTTTTGTATTATTCTTTTCTACATTGAACCACATCTATTCCCTGGAAAACACACATGCATTTAAGCACTAAAGTGCATTATGGAGTCAGCCATCGTCACCTCTGCCACGGCCTTCCTCCAGGAGTGGCCATTGGAAGCCCTTCTGTTACTCTTGTCTCATCGGACAACCAGCATTTGCTGATTAGCATGCTGGATGTCAAATTTGATTTTTATTGGTGAAACTAGCAACCTATTAATTAGCATGATGGATGTTAGAAATGGGCTGTCTTTTATGAAATTAAAGCATTTAAGATGCAAGGATTGGCTTGAATAGCTTAGAAAATCTCCTCACCTTTGCATTCAAATATTCCCGAGAGGCCTGTATTCTGCAGCTCCCAGGGATGGGTCCCTTGAGGTTGGACCCCTAATCAGTCTCTGTCCAGTCAGTAATTTAGGACTTCTGGTTGTTTGATCCTTGCAATTATGCAAAAAGCCTTCCTCTTGCTTAGCAAAAGTGCAGCATGGGATTACAGTTCATCATTCTTCCATTGTCTGAGGATCTGACTTCATTGAAGGTACCTCGATGAGAACGAGGAAGGGGACGCCTCTAGCCAAACAATGTCTGTGCAATAAATGATTTTCCGTGTCACAGATCTGGCTTGAAAACCTTGTTTATGATCATCAAATACTCTGTTTTGAAAAAATATCTGTCATTTATTGACCTGAGGCTTTCTTCATGACTATAATGATTTATTGAGAATAACCTAAATACAGCATGTGACCACACTTACTTAGACCAGCTTACAATGTTCACTTCCTCTCATACACTTCACCCATGCTGTCGGAAATGCCCTCCCACTAACTTCCAAAAATTAAGAGGCATTTGTTTAACATTTGTTATCTTGGCATTTATAATTAAGACACATATTAAGTAAATACAAAAATATTCTCCTTGTTAAATCTCATTCATACACAGTGAAACAATGTTTCAAGTATAATTTTATTTTTAGTAATTTTTAGATTGTACTGAATCATCTTTTGAAGCATTTCCTAGTATTCCTACTCTAGGTGTGTGTCAGTCCTCTCTTTGACAGTCCCAGAAACCTTCATTTTGGAGGCATTTGCCTAACACCAAAGGTAACAGAGAAACTGTTCTCAAATTAACCTACAATTCTCAAGGCTTTATCTCTTATTGCTGCAATGGTGTCTCCTTCTCCCAAGAAAAGAATGGATTTCATTCATCTATACCTTGGCTCCAGACACAGCACACCACACCACATCATAGATTCACACCACACCACACCACACCATAGCTTCACACCACACCACACTATAACCTCATACCACACCACACCATGGTCGGGATGAGGATTCTTTCTAACAAGCAGTATATCATACAATGTCTGTTTTCCTAGATAGTGATGACCTAGTGGAAGTATGAAAAGTCCTTCTTGTAGAGAGTAGATTGTTTCCATGGATGAGGACTTTGTGTAGACTTCAGGTTAAGGTGGAGAGAATGACTTGATACAATGGGATGCCGTCAAGGAGAAGCTAATCAATTGGGGTCTAATAAGCTAGTAGGTCCTCTCTCCCCTCCCCTCCTCTCTTCTTTTCTCCTCTCCATCTTTTTCTCTTCCTCTTTCCCCTTTTAGCTCTTGAAGAGAGTTTGAATTCTTGGTCAAACCCTGATCTATGAATCGGGTATTTATATGGAGTAAGAGGAGAAGGAGGACTGAGAACTGTGGATTTTGAGAATTAAAGTAGCTGTGGGTCTTTGGCAAGTCTGAGGATACAAACAAAAGGTGTACATAAAGGGGAAAAAGCAATGAATGAATAAGGCAAGAACAGGACATGTATCAGCCGGATCTGTGAAACAGATGAGGGATGGAAATAGAGGACAAAAGCTGGGCCTTCCTTTAACTCACCTCACCTCCAATCCACGTGTCAAGCAAGGTACAAGAAAAAGGCCTCTTGTTTCTTTCTTTGTCCCCTTATTTTCTGTTTCCTCTGTATTTCTCTTTAATTACGCTGGGGAGATGGTTGAAAGGAGGGATACAGACAAGGGAGGGTGGGGATGCGGAGAGTCTATGTGACTAGGAATGATGCTCTGTGGAGAATCCAGTTCTGTGGCATGAGCAGCCACATTGGATAGGGGGCATTTCATTCTATACTTATTAATATATGTCCTGGCTTTAATTCTGTTCCTGTGATAATAAAATAATTTACAGGGCTTATGAAGCTTACAAATGTAGGTTACAGTCTATTATTGTAAGGAAATCAAGGCTTGGACAAGAAGCAGCTAGTATCATCCTAGTCAAGCGTAGATGGAAGGAATCAAAGCATTCCTGCCAAGGCTTAACTCACTTTCTCCCATTTTTTAAAGCTCAGGACCCAGCCAGAATACAGCAAATACATAGGCGAATGCCATCATTAAACCACTGAACTGAGAACGGGACCCCCGTTGAAGGAATCAGAGAAAGGACTGAAAGAGCTTGAAGGGGCTTGCGACCCCATATGAACAACAATGCCAACCAACCAGGGCTTCCAGGGACTAAGCCACTACCCAAAGACTATACATGGACTGACCCTGGACTCCAACATCATAGGTAGCAATGAATACCCTAGTAAGAGCACCAGTGGAAGGGGAAGCCCTGGGTCCTGCTAAGACTGAACCCCCAGTGAACTAGACTGTTGGAGGGAGGGTGGTAATGGGGGAGGATGGGGAGGGGAACACCCATAAAGAAGGGGAGGGGGAGGGATTAGGGGGATGTTGGCCTGGAAACCGGAAAGGGAATAACATTTGAAATGTAAATAAGAAATACCCACGTTAATAAAGATGGGGAAGGAAAAAAAAAAAAAAAAAGGCCAGGACCCAAACTAGAGAAAGATGCTGAATGCCTTTAGGGTCAGTCTACACACATCAATTAGATTAATCAAGGCCATCACCCACGTAGTGCCCACTGGCAGCATGAGGGAACTATCATAGCATGTATACCTGGTTTATATCTAACTCGTGTATGTCTGCCTAACATTTCTGTACTGTAGAATTTAGTTCCAAGCTCTAGAATGAAGCGTTCCCCAGACAGAATCCCAGTATAGTCCTCAGGGCTGGTAAAGCTCCTTCATGCCAGCTGTATGGCTTTAGGGTATGCCATTTGCTTTAATCAATTTATTACTAGTGTTGCTTTTCACTATTATTACTGTTATTGCTTTCTTCATTGAATTTTTCCTTTAATCTCACACTTCAGTTATTCTAACAGAATACTTGGTATAACAACAAAGTAGTTAAGTCTTTTTCTCTGTGTCTCTGTCTCTGTCTGTCTGTCCCTCTCTCTCCTCTCTCCTGTCTCTGTCTCTGTCTCTGTCTGTCTCTCTTTCACACACACACACACACACACACACACACACACAGAAAACACGAAGAGGATAACCCCCTATGATATTTTAAACAATTTCTATATGAACATATAAATTGATCACTGCAAAACTCCATAAGTGGGATTAGTTATTCATGGCCCCTCCCCTCCTTGCCGTCCCCGTGCTTCTTGCATATACATGCTCTAAAGGATGTGACTTCACTGCACTTGTCTGAGTGCCTCTCCAGAACGGCTCCTGTAAGTGGTAGTTACAGTGTCAGATTTCAGCAGTCAGATCGCCAATGCAGACTTCTTTAACCCAATTGTTATTCAGCTGGTAATAACGTCCCTTTCCTGGAAGAAAATCACAAGAGTGATACTCCATCAGCAGCAGGAGAGATAATTTTTAAAAAGCAAGTGGGAGAGGAGGGGGAGAGATATGCTTTGCACATCTTTGATAGGCAGCAAAAGAGAATCTGGCCAGCACTAAGCATGGCTTTAGGTTATAACTGCCTCTCTTCTCTTAAGAGTAAGGGACTGACCATGTACAAGAAAACAAACCACAGATCAAGCAATCACTTCCTGAGGTACCCTATTGGGTAGGTGACTTTACAGGCTAAGAAAGAAACTGGCCCAATCAAATTATGAAATGAGATGTTGATTCCAAGCTCATGCGATCCAACCTAGATTTCAGAGAATGAGCAGACTCACTGGGAATACACTCAAGTTCATGACTACCTATTACAAATATTCAGTAAATTTGTTCACTGGTGTCCTGAAAGAGCAGGCCTGAGATAGAAGTTTGTACTATTCAGTTTGCAACTTGTGTTACCAGATTGATCTAATCCACTGAGTGAGTGAAGCTCCCACAGTACCAGTACCCAAACCCCATGTTTGGTAAGGAAATCCTGAATATTCGTTTGAAAATACAGATGAATAGACTCTCCTGAAATAAGAATGGAGTTGGTAAGGGGTCACTGCTACATGATTTATTAGTCATCCTTAAATCTTAATTGGTGTCTACTATCTACTAGTTGTCGCTCTCCTATTACACTGTTCAAATGGAGAAGCAAGCAGAATGAATCCCCAGCCTTTCTGGAACTTTCCTTCTCATAGTCAGAAAATGTTTACATAGCAAGAGCAAGCTCGTAAGTGTGAAGTGAAAAAAAGCTAGAAGGATGGCAGAGATGTGCACTGTTTGGAAACAGAATTCAAGCCACACGTGATTTTTCAATGGTTCTGGTTGCCTCCTAAAATGCTTTAAAAAGTGACGTCGATTTCAAGGAGCTATTGCAGAATTTCCATAGTGCCCTTGAACTCTCGGGTGGGTGTTATATTTGCAAGTTATTTGAATTTAGAACTGTCATATTTCAAGTGTCTGATACCTGATTTCTGCATTGGGCAGTCCAGAAAGAGAATAACCAAGAAGCTTCTAGAGTACGGTGGTATTTGATACAACACCTTCTTCTTCTTCTTCTTCTTCTTCTTCTTCTTCTTCTTCTTCTTCTTCTTCTTCTTCTTCTTCTTCTTCTTCTTCTTCTTCTTCTTCTTCTTCTGCTGCTGCTGCTGCTGCTGCTGCTGCTGCTGTTGCTTCTTCTTCTTCTTCTTCTTCTTCTTATTATTATTATTATTATTATTATTATTATTATTGGATTGTTTTTATTGGATATTTTTTATTTACATTTCAAACATTATTCCCTTTCCCAGTTTCCCAGACATAAGCCCCCTAAAGGCCCCTAACCCATGTCCCTCCTCTTCTTCTATGAGTGTTCCCCTCCCTGACCATCCCCCAACCCCGACATTCCTCTACACTGGCAGGGGGTCCAGCCTTGGCAAGGACCTTCTCCTTCCATTGGTGCCCAACAAGGCTATCTTCTGCTATAATGTAACACTTATAATTCAAGGAAAAAAAGCAAAGCAGAGGGGCCAGTGAAGATAAGAGGATAATGAAAAAAATTAAAAAGGTAAAGGAAGCAGGGTGACTATATCCTAGGAATAAGAGGGAAATGGTAAGATGAGGAGGTAGGCAAGGGCTTAGGGACTAGGGCTCTGATTACCAAGGGATCTCCAATTCAATTCTATACAACTTAGGAGCCCACTAGAAGGTTTTCAACAGAGGAAAGATACTATCACACTAGTCTTTAAATAAAATTTCTCTAGTTGACACATCACCTTACAGAGTACAGTGGATCGAGGGCAGAGGCCAGTTATGAGGCTCTGTCAATGGTGGGGAATCTAGGGAAACAAACTTGGATATTTATGTAACACTTTCAGAAACTGCCAGTACATAAAATCATATATAAAGAATCTGACACGGTGCCTGGCAGATGCTAAGCATTCAGAAATTCCTGTGTGCAATTATTAAGACATTTAAATCGAGAAGCTTCTCTCCTGTCTGAGGAAAAGCATAATTTTGGAAACCAGACAAAAATACAGCTAGGCAACTGTGGGTTTCTTTATTTAAGGAAAGAATACAGACTCCCTGACTTCTACACTTTGAAAGATTTACTGCAACCATTGTTCCTACTGGGAAATGCAAAAATGTTAGGAAACCAAGGGAACCTTTGTCATCCAGATTACTCCTTTAGTGGCCAGTAATTGTCACCTTCAATCCCTGGGCATCCATGTTCCTGAAAGCCAGGTATACATACTCCTCCCACAGTACTCCCTCTCACCTCCACTAATTAACTTTATTTTGTGTTCTGTCTTAAATTTTGATTTGTTTTGTTTTACTATGTGTGTATGAGTGTTCTGCCTCCACGTATATCTGTGCACCTTGGAGGTCAGATGAGAAGTCAGATGAGAACACTGATCCCTTGGAACTGAAGTTATAGAAAAACTGCTATAGGGATGCTGGGAATTGAACCCTAGTCCTCTGTAAGAGCAGTAAGTGCTCTTAACCACTTAGCCACCTGTCTAGGACTCTAAGTTGATGATTGCTTTCAAATCACATGTTTGTCCTTGATTCAGTCAACTGTGGTCAAAGTAGAGCCCGGTGAAACCAGGTGTATGGTAAGGGTCATAGTCAGGTCTGTAGAAGAAACTCGAGTATCTCAGTAAAGACTGCATGAAACACTTTTCCTTTTCATTAAAAGTTGGTGGTGCATATAACAGGCATGGACCTTACCATTGTCCTGTGCTCATTTTGTGTGCGACAGTGTCAAGTGAAGTCTGTGACACTACGCCAAGCTAGCATCAGACGCGCAGCGTGGTTTTGTGCAATGCAATGTCGTGAGGTGATTTCTGAGAATATAACAGTAAAACAAAGATAAGTTTTGCCATGGGGAAAATAGAAGAAAGGAAAGCTGGAGCCAGCAACTCAATTCACAGGCCTCTACAATATTCAGCACGACATGCTGGTGGCCTGGAAGGAGTGAATCTGATACATCAGAGAGAGCTCCGCATTAGAAAGAGCTTGGTCAGCACCCCTGGGAGTTCCTAGTTGGATGAAGTTGGCCTACCTATCTCCTTTGTTTACCTGTAATTGCCCATCTGGACGGACTCTGGCATGATAAACCTCCACCACCCAAGGAGAATTTGGTAGCACTCCAGATAGCTGACTCAATAAGGCACTGTGGTTCTTGATGACTTATTTCTCAAGCTGGATATGGGATTGAAGACAGTGACTCAGAGAAGAAGCCAAGCCCTGAGGCAGTGATCATAACAATGACCTACATAGGGAGGGGCCGGTTAAATTCAAGGTCAACAACTTCCTCCAAGTTGGAGGTCAACCTTGGCATCGGAACCATGACAATTTGCGATTGTTGCCTTCACCTCAATGAGCCACCCATTTGGCTTCTGGTTGCAGCCATCCTGACAGAGGGCACCTGCCCACCCATGGTGAGTGCAGTCAGATGGAAGGTGCATTCCCCACCCAGCTGCCCAAGGCCCATGGCAACCATCTGGAGTCACTAGAGCATGACTGCTCCAGCTGGGGTGGGTGAGCGAGCACTCCACAGAAGAGCTGCAGAGTTAAGGAATCCATGCGGTTCAGTAAAGAGAGCTGGTCTCCACTTTCAACTGAGAGGTCCAAAATCTGTTTCCTACTCCTTTGCAGGAAATATGAGAGTTCACACGCATTGTTTTAGTGAACTGCGTATTTCCCATGTGTCAGGAGCAGACTAGAGCCACCAGGATAAATAACACACATCCCCAATTTAGATAACTCATTCTTTTCAAGGAAATGAACACATCAGGGCAGATCTTAAAATGATATGGCGAGTGTTATAAAAATGTGCATATGAATGTTATGGGATTGAGATTTAGGTGGGAGTGATTACGGCCCAAGGAAGTAAAAATGGCTTATGTTTGGAAGAGGAAAAGTTTGTCAGTGAATATGAGAAAGAAAGATGTTCCAGACTGACAGTACAGCTGTGAGGACACAGAGGAAGAGATGAGATGCCTGGTATATTTGGCAAATGATGAATAAAGAGATTTTAACCAGAGCACTGTATGCAGGCAGAGACTAGAGAGGCAAGTTGTTAACAGGTTGTAAATGGTTATTTTATTGGGTAGAAAATATAAAACCATAAAACATGTCTTGTTTTTCCTTTCTTTATCAAGAGAATAACAAGACGATTTTATAAAACAAGACATAAATGTCTTCATAAGATGAACTTGAACCTTCTACTCTGAGTCAGATATCTGCACTTTATAGTTTTTATTTGATTTCCAACTGTATACTCTGCCCCTGATTTTTCCTTTTACATTCCTCTCCACATTTTCTTTCATATTCTTCTGCCAAGATAAAAACAATGAGACAATGGACATCAGCAAAACTAATAAAATACCGAAAAAAAAAGGCAGAAAAGTCCTTTTTTTATACATTCAATAAATACGTAAGAGCTAGCTTTTCACAAACATGCAGTGACACTAAAATTATTTTCTGACTTTAGATACAACCATAAATCACGACATGTTTTCATTTTCAGCCCAGTCAGATGAGAATATCAGTTAATTTGCTTGAAAATTAAAGGCTGGGGAGCTATGCATCGCCCTTCAGAGACACAATCTACATGCATGCCTTACTTTCTGAATGATTTTGTTTTGAGGTGATTCTATGTGTGAAGAGATCTGTTTCCTTATGTTTGTTTATTATTTCAATTTCTAATAACAAAAGACTATACACATATAAATGAAAAAATCAGTAATTTTCTTTTTTTTTGTGATAGGAAAATGGAAAGAAGCCTATTGAGTGATCTTTGAATGTGTTCAAGAGGAACACTTCTTTGGAACCATCCTACGAACAAGGTATCAAGGCATCTAGTGCAGTGCTAGCTAATTTTGGGAATGTTTGATAAATTCAGAATACTTCATTATCAATGAAAACCGGAGGTTTATATTTGGATTTCTCTGTCCGTTGACCGTTTCATGACAACCTTCAATGGTGCGATTTTCACAGTATCTAGCCACAGAGTGTACTTTGTGGAAACAGTCAGTTAAACCCATTCTGGACACTCACCTGACCACCACACTTCCAAAGCTCTCTGTTCTTCAACTGTCTGACCACGTTAACAGACTTCGGTACTTTCTGGATCATTCATCAGCTTACATAAGCAAACTATAAATCATCATGCATGAGTTCCCATTCCTTGAGATTATGGTTTTGAAAAGCTAATGAGGGGAGAGAGGAAGATAGAAAGATGCGTGATAGGGAACTAAAGATCCAAGAAGGAGATAATCTGCACTTCACTACTGAAGTTTGCTTTTTCATAATTTTCCCTAATGGTGTATCCAAGCATTGAAAAAGGTCAGAGATTCTTATCTCACAGCCTAGTGACACATCCATTTATCACTTTCGGCTAACACAAATGCTTTGGATATAACTTCGAAAGGACTGGTGGAGTGATTGTTCTCTTCTGGCTTCTTCTTTAAAAATATATTCTGGCTAATAAATTTTCTGTTGAACATAGAAGTGAGTGACCATGCTAATCGGAAATTATGGGCAAGCTCAAACGTGATCAGTTTCACAATGCAATATTAGGTAGATAGCTTATTAACATCTCTGGCTGGAGGGGGATAGACACAAGGCTATTTGTAAGCAGATGTGACTCCCTGTGTTATATGAGTCAGAGGACTTTCATAGGTGGATATTAGGCAATAAACAAATGATTAACAACCTATAGTCCACAGAACAAGAGGGATTTGGTATAGAGGTCACGTGGATATCCATGGGAGGGAGGACTAGGTGCAGGTGGGGATGAGAAAGGGAGAATTAGGTAGGGATGGTTGGGGGGTTAGGATTGAGGGAGAGAATGAGGAGAGAGACAGATGGAATTGAGGGGCATTTGAAACTTATTGCAATGAAAATATGTGAAGGTTATCCTAAAGAGGTTTCCTAATAATGGGGGAAAGAAAGTCCCAAGAGCTCAACTTTTGTCACCAAGAGAATCTTCCAGTAAATGGTCTTAGTTGCATTCAACTGAGTTATTGGCCAAGGACATCCTATGGAAATCTTCAAACAACCCAGGCTGTTACTAAAATAAGGAATTGCTTTCTGTAGACCAATAATAGGATCTCATTTCAGAGGATAACACCCACACAATTCATGGAACATAGAGAAATTGAGCTGCTTCCTACATGGAGCCCTCACCCCTACAGTCTAGTGTCTTTCTTACAGAAAGATACTGTACTGACTGGTTTTGTGTGTCAACTTGACACACCTGGAATTATCACAGAGAAAGGAGCCTCCCTTGAGGAAATGCCTCCATGAGATCCAGTTGTAAGGCATTTTCTTAATTAGTGATCAATGGGAGAGGGCCCATCCCATCCCTGGTACCGTCCTTGGACTGGTGGTCCTGGGTTCCTTAAGAACAAGCTAAGAAAGTAAGGGGAAGCAATCCAGTAACATCCCTCCATGCTCTCTGCATCAGCTCCTGCTTCCTGACCTGCTTGAGTTCCAGTCCTGACTTCCTTTGGTGATGAACAGCCATGTGGAAATGTAAGCTGAATAAACCCTTTCCTCCCCAATTTTGCTTCTTGGTCCTGATGTTTGTGCAGGAATAGAACCCCTCCCTAAGACAGATACTCTGCAGGCTACCAAAGGAGAAACAGAAACTCCAACCCAGCCACAAAATCTTTGACTTACATTCTATTCTGCCTAGAAAATAGCCTTGGACAAAGGTAGAAAATAGCTTGTGGAAGAAGCCAACCGATGTCTAATATTATTTAAGGCCCCCTTGATAAGATGGAACCCGTACTGACACAACTTGAGGGACCAGGAACCAGAGACTAGGTCACCTAGAGACCTCGAGTAAACCAAGCACTACTGTTCTAAAATAAAATAAAAGTATCCACAAAACAACGCCTAATGATATCCCACTATCCTCATAGATTAACGCCTTAGCCAGCTGGCATCGGAGAGGCTCCCTCCTGCAGCACATGGGAACGGATGCAGTGACCACAGCCAGACATTGTGTGGGAGGCCTTGGAGCATACAGCTGTACATGGGATATCTCCATCAGACGCTCCTCTCTGAGCTTGGTGAACCTCAAGAGGAAGAAAGAGCACAAGAGCCAAGGGGATGGAAGACACCGGGGGGGAAAAGCCTTCTGAATCAACGAAGCAAGGGTCACATGAACTTAGAGCAATTGAACCAGCAAGCATAGGGCCTAACTGGGTCTCCACCAGGTCCTCTGCATATATATTACAGCTTCCAGCTTAGTGTTTTTATGGGACTCTCGAGTCTGTAAAGGAGTGGATCTTTGATTTTTGCACCTGCTCTTGGGGCTCTTCTTTCTTCTTTCCATTGCCTTGTCCAGCCTTGTGTTGTTTTAGTTGTTGTCTCTTAGAAGCTTGTTCTTTCCTAATGAGAGACAGAAAGTGAATGGATCCAAAGGGGAGGGGAGATAGAGAGGAACTAGAAGGAGTAGAGGGAGAGAAACTGTAATCAAGATATATTGTGTAAGAAAAGAATCTCTTTTCAGTAACAGGGGGAAATGGGGGAGAAAAAAAAAGAAAGAAAACCATGTGGTAAATTCTTGCCATATAATTTTTTTTTTTAGATATTCCAATGTAATTCATTAAGGGAAGTGTTAACTTTTCCCTTTTAACTGTGCTCCTACATGTCCAAGATCTCACAGTTCTCAGATTACAGGACTTTTGGAACATCGATTACCCCAACGATTATTTTAGAGGTCACCTAGAATTTCAATTAAGAGAAATTTCATAGAATATAGTCATTTGGAAACACGTTAAATAAAACTCCCTCCACTAATTATATGTTAAGTATTTCCTATATCATGAACTCTTTTGTTTCTCTTGTTGTAACTGAAACATGAAAAAGAAAAGGTAGCAGGAATATTTCCATGGGTGACTGTTAGCACCTTTGTCTGAGTCCATGGTTGCTTTCACATCACCTGTACTGTGTCTGACCCCATCTGTGTAGCAGCGACCTGACATAATGACCCACATCATCCCATTACCTCTCCCTCCCCCTATGTGTTTTCTGAGCACTTATTCTGGGTACTTGATTTGATTTCTCACTCAAACTGTAATACAGTCTATGGGATAACGATGCTACCTCAACAGTTCCCAGTGAGCAGGCGTTTTCTGTGCCCCAGAACTAAGTTGAGAACTCCACAGAGGACAAAATACCCAGGAGGGGGGACTATTATTTGAAACAGATACTATCATTCTAATTTTGTTTGTGAGAAAACGAAGACTCAGGAAATTTGATCAGAAAACCTATCAACAGTAGACTTGGAAACTTAATTCCACTCTCCCCGACTCTCCTTCAACTCCAAATCCTCTGTATTTTGTCCTCAGAGTTTGTTTGTTTGAACACTGGATTAGGGACTTGTTTGTGATTCATAAAATTCTGAGATACGTACCAGAAAATATGCTGATGATGAAAGTGAGAATTGCTTTAGGAAACTTTTATTGTAGTCTTTGTGTGTGTGTGTGTGTGTGTGTGTGTGTTTATGTGTGTGTGTGTGTTTATGTGTGTGTGACAGAGAGAGGGGGGAGAGGGAGAGGAGAGAGAGAGAGAGAGAGAGAGAGAGAGAGAGAGAGAGAGAGAGAGAATGAGAGAGAGAACCTGCACACACACAAATGCACATACTAGGGTGTGAGTTAAACTATTTTTCAGAGAAATAATTTTGAAAGCCACTCTGTTGTGCTTTTTGAATTCGATATTAAACACTGAGACTCTGTTTACTCTCATAGCTCAGAGACATAGTCAATGTTCAAATTACTCCATGTTGACTATGGATAATACAGCTATTTTGTAATTAAAACATTATTCCATTATGCACTCTGTGAGCAGGGTCTGGTTTCATCTGGACCATGAGGCAGCAGCTAGGAAATATATCTTTCCAGTCAGGAGGTGTGAGTGGAGCCGGAGTCTCGGACTATTCACCCAGGATTTCTCTTAGGGGTCAGAACTGTCAAAGAAATCAAAGCTTCCCAGCTGGGCTTCTGGGTGAGGGGATCCACTGCCTGCATTCCTCACTTGGAGTCAGGTTGTAGCTAGGAAGGGTAAAGTCACGGTATGGAAATGTAAAGTTCTCTGACCATTTGAGGATAGAACATAAATATTGCCAAACAATAGCAAACAAGCGCGGCTTGACAGCCCTAGAAGCTAAATCCCTGTACTTCATGAAGGAGCCTGTGTTTCCTTGTTTCTTTCATTTTCTAAGCTCACGGTTATTTTCCTACCAGCCTTTGTCCTCACCTGGAAATTTCCAGCATGTCAACAATGCTTTAGGAGGCAAGGGGAGGGAAGGAAGAAATCTTGGTTCTACTCGTTTGTCAGTTTTCAAATCAGTATCAATTGTTTCTTTTTTCACTTTTTAAGGAAGTTCATCTTTATTAGGATAATGCACAAAAATATAAAGAAAACATTAAAGCTAATAGAGTCTCCATATCTAGGGAACGCCACTGTTGACATGCTGACATACTTTCTGGATGTATTTTTAGCCGCTTTGTGAGAATGCTTTGAGTACAGTCATAGTTCACATATCATTTCAATCCTACTTCCTGCCTTAACTTTGCATGGTAGTTTCTTTTGATAGCTTAAATGTGTGATTTTAAATTAAATATGTCACTATATATGGTTGTATCACATTTTCTCAATAATCAGGCTTTCACTGTACACCACTTTGAGTGTCATAGAAGTCGGTCAGTATTCTAGGCATTCTCACACTTTTCCTGATAAAGATTTAGAATTTTCTCCTCTCTTTAGAAACCAGAAACCTCATTTTTAATTGTTGGTTTTGTCTGTATTTCATCAAAAGGACAGAGACCCTGAGAAAAGACTTCTAGAAGCTTCCACCATTGAATGTGTATTTATGAGTTGATATCTACCTGTCTCTCTCCTGCTTATCTAGAATATTCTGTGTGCATATGCATATAATCAGTGTGTATATGTGTGTATGTGCATGCATGTGTACCGGGGTGCTTTCTCTTGCAGGTATGTGGGAATCAGAGGTTGATGGCAGGATGTCTTTCTCAATTGTTCTCCAACTTGTTTTTGTTTTGGCTTGTCTTTTTTGGTTTCAGCATTCTTTGTTGTTGTTCTTGTTTTGTTTTTTATTATGTCATTTATTTACAATCCAGCCATTGCCCCCCTTCCCAGTGTTCCCTCCCACAGTTCCTCATCCCATTCCTCCCCCAACCATGTCTCAGAGAAAATGATCTTCTCCCATCAGGCCTCCCCCCTCCCTAGGGCCTCCCTTCTCTCCCACTGAGGCTAGACCAAGCAGTCCTCTGCTGTATATGTGTCAGGGGCCTCAGCTCCTGTATGCTGCCTGGTTGGTGGCTCAGGGTCTAGAAGCTCCCAGGGGTCTGGGTTAGTTGAGACTGCTACTCTTCCTATGGGGTCGCCCTGAGACAAAGCTCTTCAATGAACCCGGAATTTGCCATTTCAGCTAGAATGGCTGGCCAGCGAGCCCTTGGGCTCCCCTTACCTCTGTCCCAAACTCTAGAATTATGAGTGCATATAGCCATGCCTGGCTTTTATTTAGGTGTTCAGGGACATGAATTCATATGATTATGCTTTGGTAACAAGCACTTTATCCACTGAGCCATCTCCCCATCCCTATCATTACAGAGGTTTGTTTTTATTTTAGTCTCTTCTTCCCTTTGTGTATGAGATCACACATCTTCTTGCCTATAGGAAGACATGATTGTAGCAATTCCCCTTTGACTCTGCTGCATTATGAATTTTTAATTTTCCCCAAACCATCCATTTCTTTCTTAATAAATAACCAGGAGAATGTAATTACTTGTACTCTATAGATATGGAAGCTAAGTGAATTCTGATTGTTGCTGTACCCTCGCTTTATTGTTGTCTCGTTCCCTGACTATATTAGTTAGCCTTTGCTGCATAATAAGAATTTTTATAATCTAGAGGCTTGAAAGAATGTAACAATGTTAGCTTATATGGATCATGATTCGGATGAATTGACAAGACATCCCTTCTAGGACAAAGCAGCTCTTTTAGACTCATGTATGGACCCACTGTTAACAGCATAGAAGTTGATGATAGATGACATAGGATAACGGCAGTCATAGGCCCATCTCCTTGTCAGGCTGGTAGCCAGGGGAAGCTTGTCTCTTGTCCTCAAGCTCCTTATTTTCTTATAGTTTGGGCTTGCTAAGCCTCTGTTCATTCACATTGTTAAAATGTCTCCTTAATCAAAATAAACTTTGTTACAAAATAAAAGTCATATGCAGAATTATAACCAACAGCAAGGCAGGTAGAAGAGGAAGAGATTTTGAGAGCTGTTAGTCTTTTTGGACTTTGGCTGTAGAAACATCTCACTCTGATAGCTTTGCTCATAAAGGTAGTCTAGTATCTCCCCATGTAACTCCAGCTGCAAACCCACCAGGTTCAATCAAATCCACAACTCTATTAGTGCCAGAATTGTAGACGGGTGCCACCATGACCACATACAGTATCTTCACGTATACTAGATATTTTGAATATTAATATTTGGCTTACTTGAAATGTATGACCAAACCAAAGCCAACAATCACAGATATATGACTGAACCTAGCAGAAAGCAAGTGAGCTCCCTACGGATGTGATGACATATTGTGGCCAATCAAAGAGATTGTCTGCGTTAGTATCACAGTATCCTCCAAGCTGGGAAGGGATGACCCACAGGCACTGTTATTACTTAGGTTCCTAGGACAAAGCATGAGGATTTATAGCAGAATACTTGCAATACATGTAGCTAACTACATGGTGCACCTGCATGTGGAAGCACTCCACATATTTCAATTCTCCTTCAGATTAGCTTTTCGATGAGGCTCGTGTACATAAAATTGACCATTCTCTTTGACTGCCAACCTCACAAAGCCTTAATGAGCCTAAAGCCTTAGATAAGAATGAAGGCAAAGCCAAGCATGGGAGAGTATTGGATAATGTCAGCAATAGAATGTTTGCCATAGAATAGGGCAAACTAGAGGAAAGAGCTGGGGCAGCACACAACTGTGAAGTTGAAAAGGGGGGCAGTGAATAGTCAAGTCTTCATAGTGATGCTGTGCTGAGGGTCTATAATTGGGGTCCAGCATAGGATATTAGGAGGTAAAGGCAAAGCGTAGCATGTGTTCAAGCAGAGTGAGCATAGGATGGGAAGATTGGATATGAAGACAAACGCAGTAGAAGGTTACTGTT